>NW_027508821.1:5000-87500 GCF_051911475.1 Siphateles boraxobius | reverse complement strand
AGAGAGACAGCAGAACGGAGAGAGAGAGAGACAGCAGAACGGAGAGAGAGAGACAGCAGAACGGAGAGAGAGAGACAGCAGAACGGAGAGAGAGAGACAGCAGAACGGAGAGAGAGAGAGACGGCAGAACGGAGAAAGAGAGACAGCAGAACGGAGAGAGAGAGACAGCAGAACGGAGAAAGAGAGACAGCAGAACGGAGAAAGAGAGACAGCAGAACGGAGAGAGAGAGACAGCAGAACGGAGAGAGAGTGAGACAGCAGAACGGAGAGAGAGAGAGACAGCAGAACGGAGAGAGAGAGAGACAGCAGAACGGAGAGAGAGAGACAGCAGAACGGAGAGAGAGAGACAGCAGAACGGAGAGAGAGAGACAGCAGAACGGAGAGAGAGAGACGGCAGAACGGAGAGAGAGAGACAGCAGAACGGAGAGAGAGAGAGACGGCAGAACGGAGAAAGAGAGAGACAGCAGAACGGAGAGAGAGAGAGACAGCAGAACGGAGAGAAAGAGAGACAGCAGAACGGAGAGAGAGAAAGACAGCAGAACGGAGAGAGAGAGAGACGGCAGAACGGAGAGAGAGAGAGACGGCAGAACGGAGAGAGAGAGAGACGGCAGAACGGAGAGAGAGAGAGACGGCAGAACGGAGAGAGAGAGACAGCAGAACGGAGAGAGAGAGAGACGGCAGAACGGAGAGAGAGAGAGACGGCAGAACGGAGAGAGAGAAAGACGGCAGAACGGAGAGAGAGAGAGACGGCAGAACGGAGAGAGAGAAAGACAGCAGAACGGAGAGAAAGAGAGACAGCAGAACGGAGAGAGAGAAAGACAGCAGAACGGAGAGAGAGAGAGACGGCAGAACGGAGAGAGAGAGAGACGGCAGAACGGAGAGAGAGAGAGACGGCAGAACGGAGAGAGAGAAAGACAGCAGAACGGAGAGAGAGAAAGACAGCAGAACGGAGAGAGAGAGAGACGGCAGAACGGAGAGAGAGAAAGACAGCAGAACGGAGAGAGAGAGACAGCAGAACGGAGAGAGAGAGAGACGGCAGAACGGAGAGAGAGAGAGACGGCAGAACGGAGAGAGAGAAAGACAGCAGAACGGAGAGAGAGAGAGACGGCAGAACGGAGAGAGAGAAAGACAGCAGAACGGAGAGAAAGAGAGACAGCAGAACGGAGAGAGAGAAAGACAGCAGAACGGAGAGAGAGAGAGACGGCAGAACAGAGAGAGAGAGAGACGGCAGAACGGAGAGAGAGAAAGACAGCAGAACGGAGAGAGAGAGAGACGGCAGAACGGAGAGAGAGAGAGACGGCAGAACGGAGAGAGTAAGACGGCAGAACGGAGAGAGAGAGACGGCAGAACGGAGAGAGAGAGACAGCAGAACGGAGAGAGAGAGAGAGACAGCAGAACGGAGAGAGTGAGACAGCAAAACGGAGAGAGAGAGACGGCAGAACGGAGAGAGAGACAACAGAACGGAGAGAGAGAGACAGAAAAACGGAGAGAGAGAGACAGCAGAACGGAGAGAGTGAGACAGCAGAACGGACAGAGAGAGAGAGACAGCAGAACGGAGAGAGAGAGACAGCAGAACGGAGAGAGAGAGACAGCAGAACGGAGAGAGAGAGAGAGAGACAGCAGAACGGAGAGGGAGAGAGACAGCACAACGGAGAGAGAGAGACAGACAGCAGAACGGAGAGAGTGAGACAGCAGAACGGAGAGAGTGAGACAGCAAAACGGAGAGAGAGAGACGGCAGAACGGAGAGGAGAGAGACAGCAGAACGGAGAGAGAGAGAGACAGCAGAACGGAGGGAGAGAGACAGCAGAACGGAGAGAGAGACAGCAGAACGGAGAGAGAGAGACGGCAGAACGGAGAGAGAGAGACAGCAGAACGGAGAGAGAGAGAGACGGCAGAACGGAGAGAGAGAGAGACAGCAGAACGGAGAGAGAGAGAGACGGCAGAACGGAGAGAGAGAGACGGCAGAACGGAGAGAGAGAGACAGCAGAACGGAGAGAGAGAGAGACAGCAGAACGGAGAGAGAGAGAGACGGCAGAACGGAGAGAGAGAGAGACAGCAGAACGGAGAGAGAGAGTTTTGAGTTTTCAACACACTTTATTTATATCATTACAACGTCAGCGAATGACCCAATCACATTATCCAAAAGACAAAAAGGAGATACAAAAAACAAGACTTATTGTAACATCATAGTAAAAATCAACATTTCTTCTTCAACTGTACAAATAGCTCCATTAAAACACCATTTGTGCAAAAAACTTTCTAAGTCATTCATCAGTTTATAGAACTTGAAATCAAACATAACCCTTGCTTTTACCATATTTTTAAAGACAATAACCACATGTTGTCCTTCTCTACCCTCTATTTTGTTTCTCCTGGTTATGTAAACAGCAAGTTTAGCTTGCCCAATTAAAAAATTCAACAATTGACTTTTTATTCTTTGCGCCACACTATATTTGGGTCCAAGAATCCAAATCATAGATGAAAAAATCTCCCCAAAATTCATGAAAAGTACATCAAGCAAACAAAACATTTCATACAGTCTAGAACATTCTAAAAAACAATGAAAAATTGTCTCCCTCATTTTACAAAAAGGACAATCACTTGACACATTGGGATTAATTAAGCTCACAAAAGCATTTACAGCAACTGCGCCGTGTAAAACCCTCCACTGAATGTCACCTGTGCGTTTTTCAATTGGTGGTTTGTATAAGACTCTCCAAACAGGTTTATTTTCATCATCTATTCCAAGTTTCTCTCTCCACACTGTATCACTACGTTCTTTTAAATGTGCTTTATTTAAAACTTTTACAAGACATTTATACAAAACTTTACTCTGAACACCCTGCAAACTTAACCCTTCTAGCCCTCTCAGGTTCAGAAAAGGTCCAGACAGTCCTTTGAGATTGGGACTAAGAAAAATACTTGGAAAGGGATCTGTATTATTAGGAACCAGTTTCCCATTAAGAAATTCAATTAACAAATTATGTTCTTCTTCTGTGAGTTTCTGCTTAAAAAAGTCCAGAATTTTTTCTACATACCGTACCGACCGCACACCTAGATATGCGGCCATGGACTGAACATTATTCAAACCAGAACCAGCAACATCCAACACATGATGCAGTTTTAATGTCTTAGTGGAAATTAAACAATGAAGCAGTCCAGGTGTAACTTCACACGTAACATCAAACCGCGCTCCATGCACAAGAGGTTCCTCCAAAAGCCAGTACAACGAGGAAGTCGCATCCAACCTCCGTTTTTCAAATAAGTCCCAAACTTTAAAAAGTCCCTTATAAAAAGGAGTCAGTCCGTTGCACTGCAGCTTACTAGAGTCCATCAAAAACAAGACAGAGTTCAATCCCAGTCCGCCAGCTTGATTGAAAATAGCATCAGCCACTTTTCTCCAGACAAGATCCTCAGGTCCTGTGAGGTACCTTTGAATAAACAGAAGTCGAAAAGCTGCCCCCCTGCTGGGCAAATGGATAAGTCCTTGTCCTCCTTCATCTCTGGGTAGAAAAAGTATGCTCTGCGGTATCCAATGAAAAGTGCTCCAAAAAAAATCCACCATACTGGCTTGAATTTTACTCAGAAGTCCATTTGGAGGATCAATGCAGGCCAAACGATGCCACAAAACTGAAGCCACCAGGTTATTAATTATTATCACCCTCCCTCTAAAAGACATTTTTGGCAAAAGCCATTTCCATTTTTCCAATCGCCCCTTTAATTTTTCTAAAACTCCTTCCCAATTTTTGCCTAACATTGAATCATTGCCAACATATACTCCTAAATATTTTAACCCATCTCTTTTCCAGTACAAATCACCTGGTAGTGTAGGAAGACCATGGGACCAGTTACCACTTATTATGGCTTCACTTTTGGACCAGTTAACTTTGGCAGAGGAAATTAGACCAAATTTGTCAAGAATGTCTTTAAGAAGATCAACATCATTTTGCCCTTTAACCAAAACAATAATATCATCTGCATATGCAGACAGCTTAAAATTTGCTCCAGAGCAAGGTATGGTCCAACCTTCAATGCTCTCTCTGATCTTAACCAATAAAGGTTCAATGGCAAGAGCATACAACATTCCCGAAAGTGCACAGCCTTGTCTAATACCTCTGTTAATTTTAAAAGGAGCACTAAGACCACCATTCACTTTCAGTACACTCTCAACATCCCGGTACAAAACCCTAATCATGGCAATAAAACCAGAGCTGAACCCGAACTCCTCTAGCGTGCGCCAGAGATAGCTGTGCTCAACCCGGTCAAATGCCTTTTCCTGATCTAGAGAAATGAGACCAGTGTCTATGTCCAATAGCCTAGAGACGTCCAAAATATCCCGAATTAAATAAACATTATCAAAAATAGACCTGTTAGGCACACAGTAAGTTTGATCACGATGAATAACCTGCCCAACTACCTCCCTCAATCTAATGGCCAAAGCTTTAGAAAAGAGCTTTAAATCAGAGCATAAAAGTGAAACAGGGCGCCAGTTCTTTATTTCTTTTAAATCACCTTTTTTGGGTAACAGGGTAATGACTGCCCTCCTGCAGCTCAAAGGTAGCAAACCTCGGGCCAGACTATCATTGAGCACAGCCAGCAAATCACCCCCCAACACTGACCAAAACGTTTTATAAAACTCGACAGGTAGACCATCAATTCCCGGGGCCTTACCGCAATCCATGCTCCGCAGAGCAACATGCAGTTCAGATGCTGAAAGCGGCCTCTCAAGCCAAGAATTGGTCTCATCTGGAACTTTAGGCAAACCCATATAAAAAGAGCTGGCCAGCTCATCTTCCTCTGTATGTTCACTTTTATAAAGCTCAGAATAAAATAATACAGCTCTTTTTCTGATTTCCTTAGGCTCCACCACTTCTATACCCTCCAATGAGTATAAAGAATGTATAAGTCTGCTTTGACCATTCTTTTTCTCCAAACCGAAGAAGAATTTAGTTGGGCCATCCATCTCTACCGCACTCTGAAAACGTGAGCGGATCAAAGCTCCCTGTGCTCTGATGCCTAACAGGTTATCCAGAGTCCTTTTTTTTACTTTGAGGAGCTCAATATGTCCTCGATTTCCTGTGGACTCTACCAAATTCTGAAGTTCCACTATTTCAATCTCTAAGGTTTTCATTGATTGGGAAATGTCCTTGGATACGTTGAGAGTGTACTGACGACACAGTTGCTGTATTTCTTTTTTCCCATGATCCCACCATTGTTGTAGGGATGAAAAATCTTTTTTCCTGGAACTGAACTGTTTCCAAAAATAAATAAAGACATCCTTAAAAAAATTGTCTTGTAGCAAAGAAGTATTAAAGTGCCAATAGGCACTCTTAGGCTTTATATTAGTGATGAAAACACTACAGATTACTAGACTGTGATCAGAAAACCCACAAGGCAAAATCTCACATTTCTTAATAACATTAAACTGGTACTTAAAACAATAGAACCTATCCAATCTAGCCATAGAAATATAATTTTCTCTTGTGTGCGCCCATGTGTACTGCCTTTGTTCTTTATATAGAGTTCTCCATATATCACACAAATCATGTTCTTCTATAAGCTTTCTTATAGCATGTTGAGAAGCTAGATGTGGCTCTCTATGATTCCTATCCATTCCATCATTTGCTGTACAGTTAAAATCCCCTCCAACAAATATGAACTCTTCCTCTTTACAGTTTGACAAAATATTACTTAATTTATCAAAAAGAACAACCCTTTCAGGACCAATAACAGGAGCATACACATTTATAAAAACTAAAAACATTTTTTCAAATTTTGCTGTTATTTTCAATAGATGTCCCTCAACAACATGTTCTACCTCATATGAAATTGGTTTAAAGTTTTTCTTAAAAAGTACAGCTAAGCCACCACTACAGTGATTTTTATGGCTTAAAATAATCGACCCATCCCATTCCATTAGCCATTCATTTTCATTAAAAACATCACTATGAGTTTCCTGGACCAGCATTACATCAATTTTCTTTTGTCTAGTCAGTTCATAAAGCATTGCTCTTTTCTTGCTGTCTCGTGCACCATTCAAATTAAATGTGCCCAATCTTATTCTACTCATAAAAAGGTAATATGAGCACACCAATAACAAACACTTCACAAAAAAAGAAAAGCTAGATTGATTCAAATTCATCATTCAATAAATTTAGTTTTAACTTCTGGACAATTTTCTTCAGCCTAAAGACTTCTTGCTCAGTGAAAGCTCCACCCTCCTTCCTTAAAGCCATGATTGAATCTATAAACATCTCACGATCTGGGAAGTAATCCTCTACATTTACACCTTTCATGCCCTTCGTTGTCTGAAGAAACGTTTTAATTTTGTCCGATGTGTAAGCGCTGCGGACAGATCGCCTCAGTGAAGCTGAGCTCACAGAGTCTGAAGATTCACATTCACTATTCTCTGCAGACTCCCCAACATTACTCGACTCCGAGTCCCCCTCCCTTGCATCATCACCAGCCATCCCATTAGCTTTTTTACTAGCCCTTTTTTCTTTTCCTTTGGTCCTAGTTTTCCTTTTTAATGTCGGTGTTTTAAAAAAACTCTGATCATCTGTCATGTCAACATCCACACCATGCTCTAATATGGCCTGCTCACTGACCTCAGAAACACCAGCTTCATGCACATTTTCGTTTATTGCCACACTCTCATTTTTATTACTTTCACGATCGTCAATTCCATTTTTTTCAACACAAGATACTGTATCACTCGTTTGTGCATGATCTGTATTAAGCGTTTCGGCTGTGTTGTCATTCTGATCTGCGTTCTTCTCAGGGCACACGCGTATCACGTGACCCTCTTGTCCACAACCAAAACACTTCATCGCATCTGAGGTAGCAAAAATAACATAATTAAAATCCTCAATCTTAAACTTCATGGCTAAATTAAGCTCCTCATTCTGGTTATTTAGGATCATATGCACCTGCCTCCTAAATGATACAACGTGCTTCAACTGTGGTGATTTGCAACCGAGTGAGATTTTCTTAATTTTTGACACAAACTTTCCGTGTCTGGACAATTCCCTTTCAATCACTTCGTTTTTAATAAACGGTGGGACATTTGACAATACTACTCTTTTCGCTGGTTGTACTAAAGGCATGACTGGAGTAAGTGACTCATTCACCACAATCCCGGTCTCTACAACTTGATTGACTTTGTCAACATTGTTCAAAAACAACACTATTGCGCTATTCATTCTTGACGCAGAAAGAATGCACTCATGACCAACCACAGCAGCAACAGCGAGGACGCAATCCTCAACTGAACAACGCTCCGCGGGTACAACCTTAACACCGTGCCGCCGCGTTAAACTTTCTAAACTCGCGTGCTGAGACGCCGCCATGGCGATCAGTACACACTGACCGACGACGCTCCTCACAAACACTACAAACTTTCCTCTTTACCTAACAACAAAAGCCACAAGAGATAGAAAAAAGATAGAAAACTCACTCAAACCGTAGAGCTCACTCCAACACACACTCACGCTCCGTCCACAAACTCCCAGCATGCACTCGAGAGAGAGAGAGAGAGAGAGAGACGGCAGAACGGAGAGAGAGAGAGACGGCAGAACGGAGAGAGAGAGAGACGGCAGAACGGAGAGAGAGAGAGACAGCAGAACGGAGAGAGAGAGACAGCAGAACGGAGAGAGAGAGACAGCAGAACGGAGAGAGAGAGAGACAGCAGAACGGAGAGAGAGAGAGACGGCAGAACGGAGAGAGAGAGACGGCAGAACGGAGAGAGAGAGACAGCAGAACGGAGAGAGAGTGAGACAGCAGAACGGAGAGAGAGAGAGACAGCAGAACGGAGAGAGAGAGAGACAGCAGAACGGAGAGAGAGAGACAGCAGAACGGAGAGAGAGAGACAGCAGAACGGAGAGAGAGAGACAGCAGAACGGAGAGAGAGAGAGACGGCAGAACGGAGAAAGAGAGACAGCAGAACGGAGAGAGAGAGACAGCAGAACGGAGAAAGAGAGACAGCAGAACGGAGAAAGAGAGACAGCAGAACGGAGAGAGAGAGACAGCAGAACGGAGAGAGAGTGAGACAGCAGAACGGAGAGAGAGAGAGACAGCAGAACGGAGAGAGAGAGAGACAGCAGAACGGAGAGAGAGAGACAGCAGAACGGAGAGAGAGAGACAGCAGAACGGAGAGAGAGAGACAGCAGAACGGAGAGAGAGAGACGGCAGAACGGAGAAAGAGAGAGACAGCAGAACGGAGAGAGAGAGAGACAGCAGAACGGAGAGAAAGAGAGACAGCAGAACGGAGAGAGAGAAAGACAGCAGAACGGAGAGAGAGAGAGACGGCAGAACGGAGAGAGAGAGAGACGGCAGAACGGAGAGAGAGAGAGACGGCAGAACGGAGAGAGAGAGAGACGGCAGAACGGAGAGAGAGAGACAGCAGAACGGAGAGAGAGAGAGACGGCAGAACGGAGAGAGAGAGAGACGGCAGAACGGAGAGAGAGAAAGACGGCAGAACGGAGAGAGAGAGAGACGGCAGAACGGAGAGAGAGAAAGACAGCAGAACGGAGAGAAAGAGAGACAGCAGAACGGAGAGAGAGAAAGACAGCAGAACGGAGAGAGAGAGAGACGGCAGAACGGAGAGAGAGAGAGACGGCAGAACGGAGAGAGAGAGAGACGGCAGAACGGAGAGAGAGAAAGACAGCAGAACGGAGAGAGAGAAAGACAGCAGAACGGAGAGAGAGAGAGACGGCAGAACGGAGAGAGAGAAAGACAGCAGAACGGAGAGAGAGAGACAGCAGAACGGAGAGAGAGAGAGACGGCAGAACGGAGAGAGAGAGAGACGGCAGAACGGAGAGAGAGAAAGACAGCAGAACGGAGAGAGAGAGAGACGGCAGAACGGAGAGAGAGAAAGACAGCAGAACGGAGAGAAAGAGAGACAGCAGAACGGAGAGAGAGAAAGACAGCAGAACGGAGAGAGAGAGAGACGGCAGAACAGAGAGAGAGAGAGACGGCAGAACGGAGAGAGAGAAAGACAGCAGAACGGAGAGAGAGAGAGACGGCAGAACGGAGAGAGAGAGAGACGGCAGAACGGAGAGAGTAAGACGGCAGAACGGAGAGAGAGAGACGGCAGAACGGAGAGAGAGAGACAGCAGAACGGAGAGAGAGAGAGAGACAGCAGAACGGAGAGAGTGAGACAGCAAAACGGAGAGAGAGAGACGGCAGAACGGAGAGAGAGACAACAGAACGGAGAGAGAGAGACAGAAAAACGGAGAGAGAGAGACAGCAGAACGGAGAGAGTGAGACAGCAGAACGGACAGAGAGAGAGAGACAGCAGAACGGAGAGAGAGAGACAGCAGAACGGAGAGAGAGAGACAGCAGAACGGAGAGAGAGAGAGAGAGACAGCAGAACGGAGAGGGAGAGAGACAGCACAACGGAGAGAGAGAGACAGACAGCAGAACGGAGAGAGTGAGACAGCAGAACGGAGAGAGTGAGACAGCAAAACGGAGAGAGAGAGACGGCAGAACGGAGAGGAGAGAGACAGCAGAACGGAGAGAGAGAGAGACAGCAGAACGGAGGGAGAGAGACAGCAGAACGGAGAGAGAGACAGCAGAACGGAGAGAGAGAGACGGCAGAACGGAGAGAGAGAGACAGCAGAACGGAGAGAGAGAGAGACAGCAGAACGGAGAGAGTGAGACAGCAGAACGGAGAGAGAGAGAGACGGCAGAACGGAGAGAGAGAGACAGCAGAACGGAGAGAGAGAGACAGCAGAACGGAGAGAGAGAGATACAGCAGAACGGAGAGAGACAGACAGCAGAACGGAGAGGAGAGAGACAGCAGAACGGAGAGGAGAGAGACAGCAGAACGGAGAGAGAGAGACAGCAGAACGGAGAGAGAGAGAGACAGCAGAACGGAGAGAGAGTGAGACAGCAGAACGGAGAGAGTGAGACGGCAGAACGGAGAGAGAGACAGCAGAACGGAGAGAGAGAGACGGCAGAACGGAGAGAGAGAGACAGCAGAACGGAGAGAGAGAGAGACAGCAGAACGGAGAGAGTGAGACAGCAGAACGGAGAGAGAGAGAGACGGCAGAACGGAGAGAGAGAGACAGCAAAACGGAGAGAGGGAGACAGCAGAACGGAGAGAGAGAGATACAGCAGAACGGAGAGAGAGAGACAGCAGAACGGAGAGGAGAGAGACAGCAGAACGGAGAGAGAGAGACAGCAGAACGGAGAGAGAGAGAGACAGCAGAACGGAGAGAGAGAGACAGCAGAACGGAGAGAGTGAGACAGCAGAACGGAGAGGAGAGAGACAGCAGAACGGAGAGAGAGAGCAGCAGAACGGAGAGAGAGAGACAGCAGAACGGAGAAAGAGAGAGACAGTAGAACGGAGAGAGTGAGACAGCAAAACGGAGAGAGAGAGACAGCAGAACGGAGAGAGAGAGAGACAGCAGAACGGAGAGAGTGAGACAGCAGAACGGAGAGAGTGAGACAGCAGAACGGAGAGGAGAGAGACAGCAGAACGGAGAGAGAGAGAGACAGCAGAACGGAGAGAGTGAGACAGCAGAACGGAGAGAGTGAGACAGCAAAACGGAGAGGAGAGAGACAGCAGAACGGAGAGGAGAGAGACAGCAGAACGGAGAGAGTGAGACAGCAGAACAGAGAGAGAGAGAGACAGCAGAACGGAGAGGAGAGAGACAGCAGAACGGAGAGAGAGAGACAGAAAAACGGAGAGAGAGAGACAGCAGAACGGAGAGAGAGAGAGACGGCAGAACGGAGAAAGAGAGACGGCAGAACGGAGAGAAAGAGAGACAGCAGAACGGAGAGAGAGAAAGACAGCAGAACGGAGAGAGAGAGAGACGGCAGAACGGAGAGAGAGAGAGACGGCAGAACGGAGAGAGAGAGAGACGGCAGAACGGAGAGAGAGAGAGACGGCAGAACGGAGAGAGAGAGACAGCAGAACGGAGAGAGAGAGAGACGGCAGAACGGAGAGAGAGAGAGACGGCAGAACGGAGAGAGAGAAAGACAGCAGAACGGAGAGAGAGAGAGACGGCAGAACGGAGAGAGAGAAAGACAGCAGAACGGAGAGAAAGAGAGACAGCAGAACGGAGAGAGAGAAAGACAGCAGAACGGAGAGAGAGAGAGACGGCAGAACGGAGAGAGAGAGAGACGGCAGAACGGAGAGAGAGAGAGACGGCAGAACGGAGAGAGAGAAAGACAGCAGAACGGAGAGAGAGAAAGACAGCAGAACGGAGAGAGAGAGAGACGGCAGAACGGAGAGAGAGAAAGACAGCAGAACGGAGAGAGAGAGACAGCAGAACGGAGAGAGAGAGAGACGGCAGAACGGAGAGAGAGAGAGACGGCAGAACGGAGAGAGAGAAAGACAGCAGAACGGAGAGAGAGAGAGACGGCAGAACGGAGAGAGAGAAAGACAGCAGAACGGAGAGAAAGAGAGACAGCAGAACGGAGAGAGAGAAAGACAGCAGAACGGAGAGAGAGAGAGACGGCAGAACGGAGAGAGAGAGAGACGGCAGAACGGAGAGAGAGAGAGACGGCAGAACGGAGAGAGAGAGAGACGGCAGAACGGAGAGAGTAAGACGGCAGAACGGAGAGAGAGAGAGACAGCAGAACGGAGAGAGAGAAAGACAGCAGAACGGAGAGAGAGAGAGACGGCAGAACGGAGAGAGAGAGAGACGGCAGAACGGAGAGAGTAAGACGGCAGAACGGAGAGAGAGAGACGGCAGAACGGAGAGAGAGAGACAGCAGAACGGAGAGAGAGAGAGAGACAGCAGAACGGAGAGAGTGAGACAGCAAAACGGAGAGAGAGAGACGGCAGAACGGAGAGAGAGACAACAGAACGGAGAGAGAGAGACAGAAAAACGGAGAGAGAGAGACAGCAGAACGGAGAGAGTGAGACAGCAGAACGGACAGAGAGAGAGAGACAGCAGAACGGAGAGAGAGAGACAGCAGAACGGAGAGAGAGAGACAGCAGAACGGAGAGAGAGAGAGAGAGACAGCAGAACGGAGAGGGAGAGAGACAGCACAACGGAGAGAGAGAGACAGACAGCAGAACGGAGAGAGTGAGACAGCAGAACGGAGAGAGTGAGACAGCAAAACGGAGAGAGAGAGACGGCAGAACGGAGAGGAGAGAGACAGCAGAACGGAGAGAGTGAGACAGCAGAACGGAGAGAGAGAGAGACAGCAGAACGGAGGGAGAGAGACAGCAGAATGGAGAGAGAGACAGCAGAACGGAGAGAGAGAGACGGCAGAACGGAGAGAGAGAGACAGCAGAACGGAGAGAGAGAGAGACAGCAGAACGGAGAGAGTGAGACAGCAGAACGGAGAGAGAGAGAGACGGCAGAACGGAGAGAGAGAGACAGCAGAACGGAGAGAGAGAGACAGCAGAACGGAGAGAGAGAGATACAGCAGAACGGAGAGAGAGAGACAGCAGAACGGAGAGGAGAGAGACAGCAGAACGGAGAGAGAGACAGCAGAACGGAGAGAGAGAGAGACAGCAGAACGGAGAGAGAGAGACAGCAGAACGGAGAGAGGGAGACAGCAGAACGGAGAGAGAGAGAGACAGCAGAACGGAGAGAGAGTGAGACAGCAGAACGGAGAGAGTGAGACGGCAGAACGGAGAGAGAGACAGCAGAACGGAGAGAGAGAGACGGCAGAACGGAGAGAGAGAGACAGCAGAACGGAGAGAGAGAGAGACAGCAGAACGGAGAGAGTGAGACAGCAGAACGGAGAGAGAGACAGACGGCAGAACGGAGAGAGAGAGACAGCAAAACGGAGAGAGAGAGACAGCAGAACGGAGAGAGAGAGATACAGCAGAACGGAGAGAGAGAGACAGCAGAACGGAGAGGAGAGAGACAGCAGAACGGAGAGAGAGAGACAGCAGAACGGAGAGAGAGAGAGACAGCAGAACGGAGAGAGAGAGACAGCAGAACGGAGAGAGTGAGACAGCAGAACGGAGAGGAGAGAGACAGCAGAACGGAGAGAGAGAGCAGCAGAACGGAGAGAGAGAGACAGCAGAACGGAGAAAGAGAGAGACAGTAGAACGGAGAGAGTGAGACAGCAAAACGGAGAGAGAGAGACGGCAGAACGGAGAGAGAGACAGCAGAACGGAGAGAGAGAGACAGGAGAACGGAGAGAGTGAGACAGCAGAACGGAGAGAGAGAGAGACAGCAGAACGGAGAGAGAGAGAGACAGCAGAACGGAGAGAGAGAGAGACAGCAGAACGGAGAGAGTGAGACAGCAGAACGGAGAGAGAGAGAGACAGCAGAACGGAGAGAGAGAGAGACAGCAGAACGGAGAGAGAGAGAGACAGCAGAACGGAGAGAGTGAGACAGCAGAACGGAGAGAGAGAGAGACGGCAGAACGGAGAGAGAGAGACAGCAGAACGGAGAGAGAGAGACAGCAGAACGGAGAGAGAGAGATACAGCAGAACGGAGAGAGAGAGACAGCAGAACGGAGAGGAGAGAGACAGCAGAACGGAGAGAGAGACAGCAGAACGGAGAGAGAGAGAGACAGCAGAACGGAGAGAGAGAGACAGCAGAACGGAGAGAGGGAGACAGCAGAACGGAGAGAGAGAGAGACAGCAGAACGGAGAGAGAGTGAGACAGCAGAACGGAGAGAGTGAGACGGCAGAACGGAGAGAGAGACAGCAGAACGGAGAGAGAGAGACGGCAGAACGGAGAGAGAGAGACAGCAGAACGGAGAGAGAGAGAGACAGCAGAACGGAGAGAGTGAGACAGCAGAACGGAGAGAGAGACAGACGGCAGAACGGAGAGAGAGAGACAGCAAAACGGAGAGAGAGAGACAGCAGAACGGAGAGAGAGAGATACAGCAGAACGGAGAGAGAGAGACAGCAGAACGGAGAGGAGAGAGACAGCAGAACGGAGAGAGAGAGACAGCAGAACGGAGAGAGAGAGAGACAGCAGAACGGAGAGAGAGAGACAGCAGAACGGAGAGAGTGAGACAGCAGAACGGAGAGAGTGAGACAGCAGAACGGAGAGGAGAGAGACAGCAGAACGGAGAGGAGAGAGACAGCAGAACGGAGAGAGTGAGACAGCAGAACGGAGAGAGTGAGACAGCAGAACGGAGAGAGAGAGACGGCAGAACGGAGAGAGAGACAGCAGAACGGAGAGAGAGAGACGGCAGAACGGAGAGAGAGAGACAGCAGAACGGAGAGAGAGAGAGACAGCAGAACGGAGAGAGTGAGACATCAGAACGGAGAGAGAGAGAGACGGCAGAACGGAGAGAGAGAGACAGCAGAACGGAGAGAGAGAGACAGCAGAACGGAGAGAGAGAGATACAGTAGAACGGAGAGAGAGAGACAGCAGAACGGAGAGGAGAGAGACAGCAGAACGGAGAGAGTGAGACAGCAGAACGGAGAGGAGAGAGACAGCAGAACGGAGAGAGAGAGAGACAGCAGAACGGAGAGAGTGAGACAGCAGAACGGAGAGAGTGAGACAGCAAAACGGAGAGGAGAGAGACAGCAGAACGGAGAGGAGAGAGACAGCAGAACGGAGAGAGTGAGACAGCAGAACAGAGAGAGAGAGAGACAGCAGAACGGAGAGGAGAGAGACAGCAGAACGGAGAGAGAGAGACAGAAAAACGGAGAGAGAGAGACAGCAGAACGGAGAGAGAGAGAGACGGCAGAACGGAGAAAGAGAGACGGCAGAACGGAGAGAAAGAGAGACAGCAGAACGGAGAGAGAGAAAGACAGCAGAACGGAGAGAGAGAGAGACGGCAGAACGGAGAGAGAGAGAGACGGCAGAACGGAGAGAGAGAGAGACGGCAGAACGGAGAGAGAGAGAGACGGCAGAACGGAGAGAGAGAGACAGCAGAACGGAGAGAGAGAGAGACGGCAGAACGGAGAGAGAGAGAGACGGCAGAACGGAGAGAGAGAAAGACAGCAGAACGGAGAGAGAGAGAGACGGCAGAACGGAGAGAGAGAAAGACAGCAGAACGGAGAGAAAGAGAGACAGCAGAACGGAGAGAGAGAAAGACAGCAGAACGGAGAGAGAGAGAGACGGCAGAACGGAGAGAGAGAGAGACGGCAGAACGGAGAGAGAGAGAGACGGCAGAACGGAGAGAGAGAAAGACAGCAGAACGGAGAGAGAGAAAGACAGCAGAACGGAGAGAGAGAGAGACGGCAGAACGGAGAGAGAGAAAGACAGCAGAACGGAGAGAGAGAGACAGCAGAACGGAGAGAGAGAGAGACGGCAGAACGGAGAGAGAGAGAGACGGCAGAACGGAGAGAGAGAAAGACAGCAGAACGGAGAGAGAGAGAGACGGCAGAACGGAGAGAGAGAAAGACAGCAGAACGGAGAGAAAGAGAGACAGCAGAACGGAGAGAGAGAAAGACAGCAGAACGGAGAGAGAGAGAGACGGCAGAACGGAGAGAGAGAGAGACGGCAGAACGGAGAGAGAGAGAGACGGCAGAACGGAGAGAGAGAGAGACGGCAGAACGGAGAGAGTAAGACGGCAGAACGGAGAGAGAGAGAGACAGCAGAACGGAGAGAGAGAAAGACAGCAGAACGGAGAGAGAGAGAGACGGCAGAACGGAGAGAGAGAGAGACGGCAGAACGGAGAGAGTAAGACGGCAGAACGGAGAGAGAGAGACGGCAGAACGGAGAGAGAGAGACAGCAGAACGGAGAGAGAGAGAGAGACAGCAGAACGGAGAGAGTGAGACAGCAAAACGGAGAGAGAGAGACGGCAGAACGGAGAGAGAGACAACAGAACGGAGAGAGAGAGACAGAAAAACGGAGAGAGAGAGACAGCAGAACGGAGAGAGTGAGACAGCAGAACGGACAGAGAGAGAGAGACAGCAGAACGGAGAGAGAGAGACAGCAGAACGGAGAGAGAGAGACAGCAGAACGGAGAGAGAGAGAGAGAGACAGCAGAACGGAGAGGGAGAGAGACAGCACAACGGAGAGAGAGAGACAGACAGCAGAACGGAGAGAGTGAGACAGCAGAACGGAGAGAGTGAGACAGCAAAACGGAGAGAGAGAGACGGCAGAACGGAGAGGAGAGAGACAGCAGAACGGAGAGAGTGAGACAGCAGAACGGAGAGAGAGAGAGACAGCAGAACGGAGGGAGAGAGACAGCAGAATGGAGAGAGAGACAGCAGAACGGAGAGAGAGAGACGGCAGAACGGAGAGAGAGAGACAGCAGAACGGAGAGAGAGAGAGACAGCAGAACGGAGAGAGTGAGACAGCAGAACGGAGAGAGAGAGAGACGGCAGAACGGAGAGAGAGAGACAGCAGAACGGAGAGAGAGAGACAGCAGAACGGAGAGAGAGAGATACAGCAGAACGGAGAGAGAGAGACAGCAGAACGGAGAGGAGAGAGACAGCAGAACGGAGAGAGAGACAGCAGAACGGAGAGAGAGAGAGACAGCAGAACGGAGAGAGAGAGACAGCAGAACGGAGAGAGGGAGACAGCAGAACGGAGAGAGAGAGAGACAGCAGAACGGAGAGAGAGTGAGACAGCAGAACGGAGAGAGTGAGACGGCAGAACGGAGAGAGAGACAGCAGAACGGAGAGAGAGAGACGGCAGAACGGAGAGAGAGAGACAGCAGAACGGAGAGAGAGAGAGACAGCAGAACGGAGAGAGTGAGACAGCAGAACGGAGAGAGAGACAGACGGCAGAACGGAGAGAGAGAGACAGCAAAACGGAGAGAGAGAGACAGCAGAACGGAGAGAGAGAGATACAGCAGAACGGAGAGAGAGAGACAGCAGAACGGAGAGGAGAGAGACAGCAGAACGGAGAGAGAGAGACAGCAGAACGGAGAGAGAGAGAGACAGCAGAACGGAGAGAGAGAGACAGCAGAACGGAGAGAGTGAGACAGCAGAACGGAGAGGAGAGAGACAGCAGAACGGAGAGAGAGAGCAGCAGAACGGAGAGAGAGAGACAGCAGAACGGAGAAAGAGAGAGACAGTAGAACGGAGAGAGTGAGACAGCAAAACGGAGAGAGAGAGACGGCAGAACGGAGAGAGAGACAGCAGAACGGAGAGAGAGAGACAGGAGAACGGAGAGAGTGAGACAGCAGAACGGAGAGAGAGAGAGACAGCAGAACGGAGAGAGAGAGAGACAGCAGAACGGAGAGAGAGAGAGACAGCAGAACGGAGAGAGTGAGACAGCAGAACGGAGAGAGAGAGAGACAGCAGAACGGAGAGAGAGAGAGACAGCAGAACGGAGAGAGAGAGAGACAGCAGAACGGAGAGAGTGAGACAGCAGAACGGAGAGAGAGAGAGACGGCAGAACGGAGAGAGAGAGACAGCAGAACGGAGAGAGAGAGACAGCAGAACGGAGAGAGAGAGATACAGCAGAACGGAGAGAGAGAGACAGCAGAACGGAGAGGAGAGAGACAGCAGAACGGAGAGAGAGACAGCAGAACGGAGAGAGAGAGAGACAGCAGAACGGAGAGAGAGAGACAGCAGAACGGAGAGAGGGAGACAGCAGAACGGAGAGAGAGAGAGACAGCAGAACGGAGAGAGAGTGAGACAGCAGAACGGAGAGAGTGAGACGGCAGAACGGAGAGAGAGACAGCAGAACGGAGAGAGAGAGACGGCAGAACGGAGAGAGAGAGACAGCAGAACGGAGAGAGAGAGAGACAGCAGAACGGAGAGAGTGAGACAGCAGAACGGAGAGAGAGACAGACGGCAGAACGGAGAGAGAGAGACAGCAAAACGGAGAGAGAGAGACAGCAGAACGGAGAGAGAGAGATACAGCAGAACGGAGAGAGAGAGACAGCAGAACGGAGAGGAGAGAGACAGCAGAACGGAGAGAGAGAGACAGCAGAACGGAGAGAGAGAGAGACAGCAGAACGGAGAGAGAGAGACAGCAGAACGGAGAGAGTGAGACAGCAGAACGGAGAGAGTGAGACAGCAGAACGGAGAGGAGAGAGACAGCAGAACGGAGAGGAGAGAGACAGCAGAACGGAGAGAGTGAGACAGCAGAACGGAGAGAGTGAGACAGCAGAACGGAGAGAGAGAGACGGCAGAACGGAGAGAGAGACAGCAGAACGGAGAGAGAGAGACGGCAGAACGGAGAGAGAGAGACAGCAGAACGGAGAGAGAGAGAGACAGCAGAACGGAGAGAGTGAGACATCAGAACGGAGAGAGAGAGAGACGGCAGAACGGAGAGAGAGAGACAGCAGAACGGAGAGAGAGAGACAGCAGAACGGAGAGAGAGAGATACAGTAGAACGGAGAGAGAGAGACAGCAGAACGGAGAGGAGAGAGACAGCAGAACGGAGAGAGAGAGACAGCAGAACGGAGAGAGAGAGAGACAGCAGAACGGAGAGAGAGAGACAGCAGAACGGAGAGAGGGAGACAGCAGAACGGAGAGAGAGAGAGAGACAGCAGAACGGAGAGAGTGAGACAGCAGAACGGAGAGGAGAGAGACAGCAGAACGGAGAGAGAGAGCAGCAGAACGGAGAGAGAGAGACAGCAGAACGGAGAGAGAGAGAGACAGCAGAACGGAGAGAGAGAGAGACAGCAGAACGGAGAGAGTGAGACAGCAGAATGGAGAGAGAGAGACGGCAGAACGGAGAGAGAGACAGCAGAACGGAGAGAGAGAGATACAGCAGAACGGAGAGAGAGAGACAGCAGAACGTAGAGAGAGAGACAGCAGAACGGAGAGAGTGAGACAGAAGAACGGAGAGAGAGAGAGACAGCAGGACGGAGAGAGAGAAGTTATGCATAATTACAAGTAACTAACTCTAAACCAAACCCTAACCATAACGCTATAGTAAATACATACAGTTATTTAATATCACTACATCACCTTAAAATAAAGTGTAACCAAACACAAAATCCACATCGAAACACCTGGCCAGAAGGGGACAATTGGGTATTGTCTACTGAAAGTTTAAAATCCTCACATTTTCTGACATTAACTGGAGTGCCAATTAATAAGATTTCAGTTTTGGAGCAGTTTAGTTTTAGAAAGTTGAGTTTCATCCACGCTTTAATTTCCAACAGACAGTCAGAAAGTTTTGAAGAGGAGGAATAGAGATCAGGCTGAGAGCTGATATAGATCTGGGTGTCGTCCGCGTAAAAGTGAAAGCTCAGGCCATACTTCTGAATGATCATATAAACACTAAACAAAACAGGACCCAAAACTGAGCCCTGAGGGACACCCTGACACAGAGGCAGTCTGAGATCTGTTAGAACCCAGGCCAACAAATCAAACCCAGGTAGACAAACCAAACCCAGGTAGACAAACCCAACCCAGGTAGACAAACCCAACCCAGGTAGACAAATCAAACCCAGGTAGACAAATCAAACCCAGGTAGACAAACCCAACCCAGGTAGACAAACCCAACCCAGGCAGACAAATCAAACCCAGGTAGACAAATCAAACCCAGGTAGACAAACCCAACCCAGGTAGACAAATCAAACCCAGGTGGACAGACCCAACCCAGGTAGACAAATCAAACACAGGTAGACAAATCAAACCCAGGTAGACAAACCCATCCCAGGTAGACAAACCCAACCCAGGTAGACAAATCAAACCCAGGTAGACAAACCCAACCCAGGTAGACAAATCGAACCCAGGTAGACAAACCCAACCCAGGTAGACAAACCCAACCCAGGTAGACAAATCAAACCCAGGTAGACAATGTTACTGTTCCCTTAACATTCACATAACCAAGAGTAACATTTTTAAAACTGGACTTTCAGAGACCATTTAGAAATAAAATGTCCATAATTTAATGGGAACGTGAACAAAAACGCTCTTAGAACATCTAAATTTGTTTGATACCCGTAAAGGATTTCCTCTCCGGCGGGTTTATCGGCGGGTCACATGAGATCTGTAATCCAGCGAGCGGACAGGTGTTTGCATCCACACGGATCAGTGTCATCGGGAGATTGAAGAACAGCAAACCATGTGTGAGGATTAAAATAAGGCATTATTCACAATATCCCTCTATGTTCTTAATCTCGAGCTGAGATATTATGAACTGAAGCAGGAACTGCTCATCACGGGTCAAGGCTCATTCTACACAAACGTGGCAAGATGTCTTAAAATGTATTTCTTTTTCTAAAATTGTAACTTACATTATTAGATTATCTCTACACATAAATGACAGCTTAATGATTTTTTTAAATTTTCGTGCATTTATTTAAGGACCGCATGTACCATTTCTTTTGTCACTGGTGTTACTTTACTTCTTTGGCAATATTAAAGGTTTTTATGAAATGTTATTTCTCGATTTTTTTCAGCAGATGTAGTGAGTGAAAACCCAGTCATGCAGATTATGGTCCGAGACGCAATTATGCGTTTAAAACACGTCTAATAGCCGTCCAAACACTGCCTGATGTCTAGACTAAAACAATGCAAAGTTTGGGCTGTCAGTGAAACTTTAATAGACGTCTAAACCAGCCCAAGAATAGACTAGTCATCAATTAGATGACAAAGAAATGAAACGACTAGGAAGGAGCGGCGTGAAAACAAGTCTTTATTAATCCATAATCTGCCCCTGTAATCATAATAGTGTGTGAAAACGATTATAAGTGCTTGCTGTTTTACTGCCTCTAGTCTTCATTTCTTTCAGAAACTGCAGTGATATGTACGTATTGGTGCACATTTTTAAAAAAATGTTGCCACAGGAATGTTTGTGTTGGAATTGTACTGATGATGTGAAGAGCTCGAGTACAAATCCTGTGAAAGACCAGTTATAATATACGAGCTGGGAGTTAAAAAACAAGCTTAAATACCAAGGTTACAATTACGTTTTTATGTCGCATTTGCTTTTGTTAACACTATCGGGTAGATTTAGGGTATAGCGTAAGTGTTATTAAAACGTTATTTTAAAACATGATGGAGCATTAATCTAGCGCCACTCATTTCAATTTAGAACTACAGTGATGCGTACAAACTCCAACGTAATAAAATGTTCCCATATTCACGTTCAACTGTTCCGGAAAAAAGTATTTCGCGTTTTGCAAAAAGGTTACGTACATTTTGTTTCTGTATGTTACACTCCTAAATAAGGAGTAACAATAAAGGAGGAAATAAGGCATTTAGATGGTCACAATAATTCTTTATTTCCTCAAGAAGTTTTAACACGCCGCGACGCCAACACTCGCTCGGTCCTGGCCAGGGATCGACAAAGTAGAAAGGAACGCTCTCCCGAGGATGCCAAACAGGACGCTCTTAAAGGACGGCCACACCTGTCCACCCGGTGTCACCAATCCTGCCTGATTAGCTACTCCTCACAACACAGCACACCTGTAGAGGGAGCATACACACACCACACACACACAGAGGAAAAGCACCAAGCACAGCCGTAACACCCCCCTCCTTCAGAAAAGGAAACTAATAAGTTTCCGTCATTCTCTCTTAACAATCATAACTGCCATAGAATATAAAAATGTTATTATAGGTCTATACCCACATTATTAACGAAACGTAACCCGCCCAGAAAAAATAACAATAGCAAAACAATACAAACCTGTCGGCTCCGAATCAACGCAACACCTTACAAAAGGTACTCTACGATGGTGCCCTGGACAACACATCAGCCACCACATTTTCAGAACCCTTCAAGTGTCTGATGTCTAAATGAAAAGGCTGAAGGAACAGGCACCACAGCATTACCTGTTGATTCAGATTTTTAAGGGAGTGTAAAAATGTGAGCGGGTTATGATCACTGTAAACTATCACCGCTGAGCTATTCCCACCCACATACACTTCAAAAAATTGAAGAGCCAAAATTAAGGCCAGCGCCTCTTTTTCAATTGTCGAGTAATTTCTTTGATGACTATCAAACTTCCGTGAGAAAAAACAGACCGGTCTCTCAATACCTGCATCATCTTCTTGAATCAACACTGCCCCTGCTCCCTCATTACTGGCATCTACCTGAATCTTGAATGTTTTTTCCAATTGAGGTGCCATTAGGACAGGTGTCGTCGTGGGCAACGTCTTCACTGTCTCAAAAGCTTTCTGACAAATCTCAACAGGTCAGTTAAAGGGGCAACTAACAAAGAAAAGTTCCTACAAAAACAGCGGTAGAAACCCACCAGACCCAGAAACCTCATCAACTCCTTCTTAGTAACGGGAACCGGAAATTCATCTATTGCTCTCACCTTCTCTCTCAGTGGACGCACCTGTCCTTGCCCTACTACTTTCCCCAGGTATGTCACCGTCGCTCCTGCAAACTCACATTTAGCCAGATTCAATGTAAGATTTGCCTCAGTAAGACGAATCAATAGAAGGCGTAAACGTTTCAGATGTTCTGGCCATGTGTCACTTACCACGATTGTATCATCTAGATAGACCATCATGCCCTCTAATCCCGCAATAATCCTATTCATCAATCTTTGAAACGTCGCTGGGGCGTTTCGAAGACCGAAACTCATAACCCGGTAAGAAAACAGCCCATTAGGTGTTATAAATGATGAAACCTCACGTGCGCGCTCTGTCAATCGGATCTGCCAGTAACCTTTTAGTAGATCTAATTTGGTCACAAACTTCGCAGCACCGACCTGATCAACACAATCCTCCATTCTCGGCAGAGGAAAACAGTCTGGTTTTGTAACCGAGTTTAGTTTCCTATA
Organism: Siphateles boraxobius; assembly: GCF_051911475.1. Lineage (NCBI taxonomy): Eukaryota > Metazoa > Chordata > Actinopteri > Cypriniformes > Leuciscidae > Siphateles > Siphateles boraxobius. Next base: position 64,965 of record NW_027508821.1, on the reverse strand, counting down.
ATCCGTGCAAAAACGGAACGTGCCATCCGATTTCTTAGCCAACAAACACGGCGAAGACCAGCTAGAACCGGAAGGTTCGGCTAACTTATTGTCCAACAAATATCCGACCTCCTTTTCTAAAACCTCTCGTTTATTAAGCGGAACTCTATAAAAACGTTGACGGACAGGAGCGGCCTCGCCCACCTCAATATCGTGTTCTAACTCAGACATTTGTGTGGGAACATCTGAAAACAACTCTGGAAATTCAAACAATAAACCGCTTAATTCCTGACTCTGCGACGCACTCAAATGTTTAAATTTAGATGACAAATTCTTCAGCATTTCAGGACTATTTAACAGACCCTGCAAAACGCAGTCATCGGGAGATTCTAACTCATCCACAGGTATACTCGCCATACCCTGGGTAACACACGACTGAGGAGAACTGTCCAACAGCCCCACAGAAGCACTGGAGCTGTCCACTACCGCCATAGGCGCCACTAGTGCTGAAACACGCAAGTTCCGTTGATGATACGGCTTAAGGAGATTCACATGACAAATTTGAGATCTCTTTCTTCGATTTGGCGTCAAAATCGTATAATTATCCATAGCCCCGCAATTTATTACCGCATAAGGTCCCATATACTTAGCTTGAAATGGCGAATCTGCTAAAGGCAAAGTGCAAGGACCTGATCTCCAACACTAAACTTACGATGCTCAACACAACGGTCAAACAATTTTTTCATCTTGCCCTGAGTTTTTCTCAAATGTTTCCCCGCCAACTCCCCAGCCAATGAAAGTCGGCGACGAAACCCCAGTACGTAATCCGACAAGTTTTCCGCTGGTTTTGAATCAATCCATTGACCACGTAAGACAGCTAATAACCCATGGACTTTATGCGCAAGAACCAGATCGTTTGGACTAAAACCAAGACTCTGCTGTGTGACTTCCCTGGCTGCTAACATGAGCCACGGTAGCCCCTCTTCCCAGTCCCTCTGCATTTCCAAACAATAAGCTCTCAATAACGACTTCAACGTAGAATGGAAACGCTCAAGTACTCCTTGACTCTGGGCATGGTACGCTGTTGCCAAGTTGTGTTTAATCCCTAGCTCGTGAAGTACTTCAGCAAACATCTTCGAAGTAAAATTACTTCCTTGGTCCGATTGAATAATTTTGGGCAACCCAAAAATAGACACGAACTGCATAAGCGCTTTAACGATAGACTTTGTATTGATCAAGCGCAATGGATAAGCGCCTGGATACAAGTAACTTGACACATAACTGTCAACAGGTATTCATTTCCAGACTTTGAACGAGGAAGTGGACCAACGCAGTCAACAATAAGATGTTCGAACCACCCCATGCACTAAATCACAGATCAAATTAACTTTATGCAGGGGAACGGATAACGTATTAAGCCCAATTCCGCGAATCAAAAGCGAACTATCAGTGTGCGACTCAGTTGAGAAAGGCAACACAGACTCTAGAATAAAAGACTCGGATGAACCTGTGTCTCGAAGATTTTTCACTGCTACTTTATCAACCTTTCCTGGCAGCGACACAAAATCATCAGAAATGAATGGTTTAAATAACGGTTGGCTATTCTCTACACACTCGGGCGCTATTACTGGTGTTTCTTTCAAAATTCTGGCCCAGCTCAACACAGGAACAGGAGCGGCCAGGAAAGCAGGCTTCACATAAGTATCTTGACCAACAAACTTTGTATTAGACATCTTTGACTTAAGAATTGGACAATTTGACTTCCAATGTCCTTTAGCAAAACAATAGTTACCAATAACAATAGTTATTGTCATACTCACTTGATGTTTTACAAACAAAACGCCTTGCTGGATTATTAGGAACAAATGAATGATTCACCCGTGTATGACCCTGACGTTCACCGAATCTTTCTGAACGGGGCTTATGAATAAGTTCCCTGTCATCAGCCAGCAATGCAGCTTCTGAGGCAGTTTTGACCTGACGCTCCGCAACATACGTAGCTATAACCTCAGGAACTGTATTCTTGTATTGTTCAAATAAAATTAACTCTCTCAGTTTATTGAATGTTGTAATTTCTGCCGCCTTACACCAACGATCAAGCTGGACAGTCAACTCCCTTACGAACTCAACATTTGTTTGATTTAAATTACAGTGTAACGAACAAAACTCTTGTCTGTAACACTCTGGCACACGCTCATTAATTTTTAATACCGCTGCTTTAATGACTTTGTACTTCTGGCTGTCAGCATCAGATAGTGTAGAATAAACTTGTTGGGCTTCTATATCGTTCCATTTATACGCCACTGCGACTCGCTCAAATAGGAGAAAAAAAATTCTACCTTAGACTCATTAAACGGCGGTACCAAACGTAAATTATGAGCCACACTCAGTCTCGTTGAATCAAAATCAAACCCTGCACCCACTGGCTTATCTTCTTTGCGTAAATCTAGTCGACGCTTTTCAATCTGCAACCGCTGTTGTTCAAGTTGTTGTCGGCTCTCCTCCAATTCTAACTCCAACCGTACCTTCTCACACTCTAAACGTAGCTTCTCACACTCTGTATCACGTTGTATCATCAACAGCTCTCTCTGTTGTTCAAATGAAAGTGTGCCTAATACCGACTGAGGGAGATCCGCCGGAAAAGCAGCACTTACGGCAGACGTTACAGCCAGCAACACAGGTGTATCAGGCACCCTAACTTCTTTTGTCAACAAGATTTTAAGGTCACACAATGCAGGCTCAAGTACTACCCTAATTCCGTCTATTGACCTTTTTTGCATGTAGGTTAGCTTGATTTTATAATGCGCAGCCAACTCCAACAACTGCTCTTTTGTCATACCTTCTAACAATTCCTCAGACGGAGTCTGAACAAACGTTTCAACAGCATCCGTCGCCATAATTACAATAATCAACCCTACTTACGCTCAGCAATTAAATCAAACGAGAAGTTTTTTTTTTAAATAACTCAGGGTTTATTTTAAGGAAACTAAACCAACCCTTTTAAACTAAGTAGACCCTAATCTTCAGTTGGCCCAAGACCGGGAATTTATGCACTAAAGCCCATAAGTTTGGGAAGATGACCAATTGCCGAGTCGTCCCCCAAATCTTGGATGTGCTCCCGAGACCGCTGCTCTAAGCCCCGGGCCAACCAAAAATAACAAACTAAAATAACAAACTACATGCCCAAAGACATGTACTAAACCTATCTGGGTTCTGTTCGTTCCTCAAAACACACCCTCAAACAATATGTATAAATTATTTTACAGAGCCTTCCAACTAATAGAGCGTTCCTATATTACAAATTACAAATAGGTGGATATTAAACAAATTTCTACCAACACTATCCTACCTTTTATCCTCCTTCCACGACGACACTTTACTCGATTAATCCGCACAAATCAAAAAATTGCTTATTTTAGTTGGACGAGCCCCCAATTGTTACACTCCTAAATAAGGAGTAACAATAAAGGAGGACATAAGGCGTTTAGACGTTCACAATAATTATTTATTTTCTCAAGAAGTCTTAACACGCTGCAACGCCAACACTCGCTCGGTCCTGGCCAGGGATCGACAAAGTAGAAAGGAATGCTCTCCCGAGGATGCCAAACAGGACGCTCTTAAAGGATGGCCACACCTCTCCACCCGGTGTCACCAATCCTGCCTGATTAGCTACTCCTCACAATGCAGCACACCTGTAGAGGGAGCATACACACACCACACACACACAAAGGAAAAGCACAAAGAACAGCCGTAACACTGTACCAGCTAAGATACTGAGCAAGCTCAAAAAGTCAGTAAAGGTCCCACTTTATATTAAGTGGCTTTAAGTACTTACATCGAAAAATAATGTACTTATAGTGTTGATGTTGTATTGTAAAACACTTGTTCTGCTGTAGTGGAGTGATACGGCTCAGGCACAGCTGGCACAGCTGAGGTGTAAGGGACGAATTACAAATGTAATTACATACATTAATTACAGATGTAATTACATGCAGGTATTTTAAAAATACAAGTACAATGTAAAAACATGCATGTACACAAGTCCATTATATCAAATTATTAATTTCAATATAAGTACATAGTACTTAAAGCCGCTTAATACACTATAAAAATGCTGGGTTGTCTTAACACAATTTTGGGTCAAATATGGACAAACCAAAACATTGGGTTAAAAATGTAATTACAAAATGTAACCAACGGATGGGTTTGTCCATATTTGAAACAACCCAGCATTTTTCAAAGTGTATAAAGTGGGACCGCAGTAAAACTGAACATATGGAGCTGGTAAGGTGGTGCAAACTCCAAAATATATTTGTTTACAAATCATGCACTATGGAAGAAAGTGTTTTGAGGTCATAAAACACTTGTCGGCGCGTCCGGGCCGAGACCGCAGAGGTGAGCGGTGTGGGGGAATTCATTAGCGTTCAGACGGCAGCTCGTGTTTCTGTGTCCGAGAGCCTGCGCTGTAAGCAATACCTCCAGATGACATTTCCTCAGCCAACCGGGAGCTGATTAGAGAATGGGCTGTGATGAAACAACAAGACTGAGATCTTTATCAGGACTGAACATCCTCTCTCTCTCTCTCTCTCTCTCTCTCTCTCTCTCTCTCTCCCCCTCCCTCTCTCTCTCTCTCTCTCTCTCTCTCTGTCTCTCTCTCTCTCTCTCTCTCCCTCTCTCTCTCTCTCTCTCTCTCTCTCTCTGTCTCTCTCTCTCTCTCTCTCTCCCTCCCTCTCTCTCTCTCTCTCTCTCTCTCTGTCTCTCTCTCTCTTTCTCTCCCACCTACTCTCCCCCTCTCTCCCCCCCTCTCTCCCCCTCTCTCCCTCCCCCCTCCCCCCTCTCTCTCCCCCTCTCTCCCCCCCTCTCTCCCCCCTCTCTCTCCTACCCCCCCCTCTCTCTCTCTCTCTCTCTCTCTCCCTCTCTCTCTCGTTGGCTCAGATGGCGTCTCTCGTGGGAGTTGTCTATAAGTACTCCATCAAACCGACTGCATTAGTGTAATTTCGTCCCAGGAAATTAGCAGAGCCAAGCGGCGCCAATTAGAAGTCAATAGCCGGCTTTATTAATCGAGCTAGCCATCGCACTTGATTGGATTAAGCTGTGTGTGTGTGTGTGTGTTTGTGTGTGTGTGTGTGTGTGTGTGTGTGTGTGTGTGTGTGTGTGTGTGTGTGTGTGTGTGTGTGTGTGTGTGTGTGTGTGTGTGTGTGTGTGTGTGTGTGTGTGTGTGTGTGTGTGTGTGTGTGTGTGTGTGTGTGTGCACTTGCTGATTGCATCTCATTGCTTCTTTCTGCAGCTCAGTTAAAGTCTGACAGTGAAATACAGACGAAAGAACTTAAACTTATAAACCAGTCTATTTGCAACATCAAATGTTCAGTCAATATGTATGAGTGTTGTTACTTTTGGTAACACTTTACAATAAGGTTCATAAACATGAACTAACAATGATCAATACTTTTGTTACTGTATTAGTTCATCTTTGTTAACGTTTTCTAATTTGCTGTGTTTACGCAATTTGCCAATGTTTCTTATTGCATCTGAAGAATATCTGTGTGTCATCTAATGTTCGTGGGTCAAATATGTGGGATTATAATACGCACAATGGATTTGAGTGTAATCTCACAACGCTGTTACAATCCTCTAAATTGCATTTTTAATCCGTCTCTGACATGGTCTGTGTTCTGGCTGGAGACGAATGGAAACATTGATCAATCTGTGTCTGTTGTTTACAGTGCAATACAATCTTGTCGGAGTCTTACCACCAGACTGCCAAAATAAACTTTTACTAATCTGCTAATGGGGAGTGAATTAAGAAAGTGTACCTGCCATAAATATTCCTTACTGACCGTGCACCTGCAACATTTCAAACAATTGTATGTCCCATTAACAAAGGATTATTTTGCTGTTTTGCCTCAAATATGTAGGGTCATTGTTTTCACTGGAGACTCACACACACTCGACCGACTGAAGTATATCTCATTTCAATTTTGGTCAAATAATGCTGGGTTATTGCACAGCCTAACCCTAACCCTTAAAGGAGCAAGAGTACAGGCTTTCTCTTTCAATTTTAGTGCACCAAAAATTATGATCGTTCTTTCATTAAACTGGGGGAAATTTGTAGACAGCCAAACTCTGACAAAGACTTCTTGTTCCAAACTTTAAGTGGTAAAAATATCTGTGTCATATGATAATTGTCATAGAAACAGCAGATGGATCCCAGTGGCCACAAACACATACAATGAAATTGGACCCAAAATAGAGCCTTGAGGGACACCACATTTAAAAGGGAATCACAGGGGATGAAGTGTTTGCAAAACTAACAGAGAATGTAGATGTGAGTGAAACCCCATGAATCCCAAACTTACAATCAACGACCTGAGAGAATCGAATTAACATGACTTCACTGACAGTATTGACTTTGATGATCTTTATGATCAGTTATTGAACAGAACTGAATCAACACTGAACTGACCTCAGATGAACAATGACACTATTGTCTTTTTAGAGTTGCTTTACAGCAGAACTTTATTCTGTTTGCATCAGCGATCATTATTTTTCTTTTTATCCCTGTAAAGCTGCTTTGAAACATTTGTATTTCGCATCAGTGACTACATGCTATTGGTCTAATTTAAATTCTCATTAATGAGAGTATTTCAGCACCTTTTCTTTACAAGAAATTGAACATCCCAAGAAAAAACAAGTCCCTGAAGCGCAATTAAAAAACTGTGCGTTTTTTTCTTTCTTCAAAGCGCTACAAGAATTAAATCACAAATTGTGGTTGAGGAAAACAGACTTTGTGATGCTTGAGTGACGAAAGCAAAACATTTTAAGACGTGGGTAACTGCTCACACTGGCAGTGCGGTCAATAAAGTCTTGATTTATTTCGGTAACAGTCTTTCAACCAAAACTTTAATTTCCCAGCTCCTAAAGTATTAGATGAAATGAAATGCTCCCCTGTTTCTGACAGAACGCCAGTGATCTTCTGGTCTGTAGTTCAGTGGGATTTTCTGGTCCGGCGGGGAAAACGGTACGTTTGATGACTCTAATCAAAAAGATACGTTTCAAAAATCATTCTTAATGTTCAGAACGTTCTTTGGATGATTAAAACATTTAAGAAATGTTTTGAACATTAACCCTAATCCTAACCCTACTGTTTCTTGATTATACGAACATTAAGGGAAAATTTAATTTTGCAAACATTAAACGTTACTTTTGAATGTTCTCTAAACGTTCCGAAACAAGTAGTAACATCTAAAAATTGTTGACGTAGTCGCAAAGTTAGTCAGTAGAATGTCTGTTGGAGCGCATCAAAATAAAGTGTTGCCCATTTTATTTGTATATTTTTAGTTTGTTAATTTTAGTTTTTTAGTGTTTGTTTTTTTGGGTCTTTTTATGTTTTTTTTTAATATTGCAATTTGGGTTTAATTACTTACTTTTAGTTATTAATTTCCAGTTAATAATTTTAGTTCTTTAACTTTTTACAGTTTATTGCCAAGGCAACATTTCGTTTAGGTTTTCAACTCATGTTTATATTTTATTTTATATTGTTTCAGCTTTATTTCAATGAAAATAAATGTTTGAGTTAACGAACAGAACCCTGCCACAAGGAGTCTGGCATCACAAGATAGATGAAAAATGCACAGGTATGAATGATTATGCCACGCCTTCTCATGAATAATTTTGTAAAGATACTATGATGATGTAGATGTCTATAATATCATACTCCTCATCGAGTCTGACAACCCTACGTTCTCCTTAATATTACAGATACTAACATTTTCTCTGCAGAACTTGTCAGATAATGGCGTGTTTTACGCTTCATGTAAGGATTTGAGCTGTGCTTGTACACTGAATGCTGAAAGACCCAAACCTCGGATGAATTTGTAATGTTTACTCAACGATCTTCTGCTAGTCCATCATCACAAAGATCCCCATTGAGTTCTGGAATCATGTGAGGGAAACATCGAGGGCATGACCACAGATGAAGAGCAGTAAACTCTAAAAGTGCCCGAGGAAGAATAATGATATCTCTACTTGCGTTATCACTCACAGGCTGCAGTTTTCACCTCCCGTTTCATAACTTAAAGAGCAAAACGTTCTCAGAACATATCTTTTAATAGCTGAATGTAACTTGTGTTATAATAGATGAACTTTACATAGTTATTAAACTGAACTGAATTGATCTGATGACACTATTGTGTTTTTAGAGCTGCTTTACAGCTGAATTTGTCTCATATTTGATTAAGTTTGCATCATTAGGGGTTCAAGCATATAGCGCTGAAACCGTATTGTAATTGTCGAATTTTCCAAAGATCAGCATTCTCCCTAAAAGTGATCGGGCAAACCAAACCATAAGTCGTAGAGACTTGAAACTTTGAGGGACGGTAGTACTCACGCCGCCTACAACGTCTCTTGGACTCGCCACGATCGGCCTGACGGGGGCGCTACAGCGACCAAAAGTACTCCTTAACCGTTAGGCGTAGACTTAAGAGTCTTATATCTTTGGAATCGTTGAAAATGCATGCCTCAGATCTGCTCATCTAAATTTACGGGTATTTTGGATTTTTTGGAAAAAAACTACTTTTGCGAACTAGTCCTAGGTTTCCTGCCCAATCGGAACCAGACCAGTGCAGCAAGATTCTCTGGAGTCTGAATAGTTATAAAAAAAAGTGGAAATTTCGGTTCACGGTCCCTAAGGGCCGCCAAAAACGTTCAAAGGTCGAGCAGCCACTTTTACTAAAATGGCTATAACTCGTGAACGGAATGAGATATTTTCAACAAACGGCGCACCTATGTAAGAGCTCATTATGTGGTCGCGTGAAAAAGGACACGGCGACTGAAACGAAAAAAACATGAAAATGGCTATAACTACTTCACAAGTAGATTGACTTGAAAATTGGCATGCAATGTCTTTGTCCGAGGTGCCATGATTGTATATGCGTACATTGACGTATGAAATGAAATTTGAGCAGCTATCAGACAAGGTTACCGGAGACCGATCGGAACGAAACTCGCTGGGCCTGTTTGACTCATGACTCTAAAGACCTGTGAGAAACTCCAAAACAGGCATGGCCAAGTCTACCCAAAAGCCTATCATTCCTAAATGAAAACTCGACACTTCACGAAAATTGGTGCGAACATGCAAAATATAATTCTAAACAAGCATGCACACTTTTATGAAGATCGGACCATAGGTGGGCTATGATTGTTAATAACAGCTATAACTGTTAAAAAAAACTTTAAATCTGTATTTTTCCTATGGTAAATTGCCTGTTTTGGCTGTAAATGGTAATTTCCATCTATGACTGAGATGGTTACAGGTTTGCTAAATAAAACATATTATCTTTTTACGCATGTGCTTAAAGGCCTTAAACAGCGTGAACCCCCATAAATGCTGCTCGCAGTCATATTTGATTCTGTTATTTTCCTGTTCATCACTGTGAAGCTGCGTTGAAACAATCTGTTTTGTATAAAGTGCTGTAGAAATGAACATGACTTGACTTACAGTATGTTGGTGCCAATTATACAGATGTTAATATGAGCAGGTTGTGTGATGCCCTCATCCTCAACAACCATGAGCAAATTCACACTACAGTAAAGAAATCACAACGCAGACTGGGAATGTGATTCTGTTGGGTCTTCACCGAGAAACAGCGCAGATCAATCGCTCTCCAGGACGAATTTTGCTCTTTCAAACACGTTTAGCACACGCGGGAATGCATCACATGACACAGGTGGAATGCGTCACATGACACAGGTGAGACGAGCAAAGTCAAAGCTCAGATAAGAGAAGTTTCAAAACACTAGTGCATGGTAAACCAAGTCTTTAAAAATCGCCAATCGCCAAAGCACAAACATCATATGCCAGTTTGATCTCACTTTTGACACTTGGTCTCACTTGGTAACCTTTTATATCCATGGTCCACTTTACTAACTATAAGTAACTTTGCAACCACATGTCAACTAGCAGTCATTAAAGTATTAGTAGACTGTCTAATATCTGCGAACACTTTATTTTGTTGCTCCTCAACAGACATTATAACTATAAGTAACTTTGCAACTACGTCGTCTTGTTCTACTAACCCAAACCCTAAGAGTCTACTAATACTCTAATGAGAGTTAGCTGACATGAAGTTGTAAAGTTAATTACAGTTAGTAGAATATTAAAGCGGACCATCGAAATAAAGAGTAACCAATATTTTTGCTGCAAAACGAGTCAGTAAGTACTATTAAAAAACTCATTTCCAGTGTCATTTCCACACTTGTACTACAGTTTGAAAAACTGCAATAACGCTCACACTCTTAGAAAAAGGACCCGATTGAGTTCTATGCAGAGCTTGAGGGATCTAGTCTGGATTAATACTTATGAATAATACATAATAGTTTGATGTTTAACGGGTTAATTTGTTAAGTGTTTACAAGCTGTTTCATTCATAAAATGTCATTAAAATAAATAAAATGAATTTAAAAACTAAATTGAAACTACTGTGATCTCATGATGGAACTCCATATGGACTACTATCGTTAACTAAAACTACAACATTTCTGTTCATTGAAATAAAGCTGAAATAACAATATATAAACAAGAGTTGCAAAACCTAAATGAAAATTGGAAATGTTGCCGTGGCAATAAACTGTAATAATATGAAGCACCTGATGGAACCTTTAAGGTTCTATACAGAATCTTTTCTTCTTAGATGAACTGTCCAAAAAACGTAGTTCAGTACTATACGAACACTGACGGAGTTCACAGCAAACGGGTGAATGCAAGAATCCAGACCTTGACCTTTTAACTTCAGTGCACGGTTTTCAGAACGGCATGGCAGGCATGAGACGCTGCAAAACATGCAAACGCGATGGTGAAAGACATCCATCTTATGCATGTTTACACAGAAAAACAATGATAAAGCAGTGCACTGGATGCAAAACTCGTTTCTAATACACCTGTGCAGATCTTGCACTGTCATGAGTATTGCACTGAACTTTAATAATAACCTTAATAATAATAATAAAAGTAATATTTGTACTGCGAGCAGCGAACTACTATACATATGTAGACACTTAAATGTAGTTTTACTACAGCAAACAACTAAAGGTTACAGTTAAAAGGCCTTTTATCTGCAGTACAGTTTTCATTGCGCAGCTCATTTACAGTATGAAAGAGTTGCACTAATTTCTGCAGGCCTTTAGAACAGGGTCGTGATTGTGTTTCCGTTGCAGTACGTTTTGTTTGTGCAATGAAATGTGTTTCTTATAAGAAGTTCTCATGAGAGCGAGCCGTTCGTAAAGCTTCCTTTGTTATATGTTTTCTGGTTTCAAAGAGAGCATTGAAATCCTGCAGTTTGGAAACCCAGAGGGCTCTGACTTACTGAAACTCTATCATGGTTCAAATCACTTTTTGTCTTTCATTGGACATGGCGGGACAACAAATTACTGTTCCTCTGTCCTGCTCTGAGATTGTGTTCACTTCTATAATGCGCAGGGCATGTGGAGTGGAAATATTAGCAGTCCAGAGATATGAATTATTCACATCAACGAAACATATCACAGCTTCAGATGAACAAACGTAGAGGTCATGGAGTTGTGTAAGATGCAGGTTACTTCAGTAAACATTTACACAGAAGGAATACAGGACTACCCAATCATTTTCTGAATGTTTATAACGTCTAGTTTCTCAAAAGTTCTATAAATGTTTTTTCTTGGTTATTAGGAAACATTCCATTTTGCAAACGTTATGGAATGTTACTTTAGCATAGCAACATTTAAAACTAAAACATTTCAGAAAACAAAACGCACCATGAATGATGTATAAATAATGTTTTTGTGCTAACGTTTTGAGAATATTACCAAAGACCAGATAACTTTAAACGAACGTTCTATTAACGTTACTGGAATAATGTTTGTTCATAACTTTGAGAGAACCTTGACAATATATTTACAGTAAGCTGGGTAGATGAATACACAGAATCCTGAAGCAAATAAGAAGGTTTTGCATTTTTATTTGAAGGAAAAGTGTGTTTAAATTCACCTCATGTATTTATTAGTATGTTACAGTCGGGGTTTAGGAAACACAACATTACAGAGTCTGCTCTTTTATGAGTCTTAAATTATATATTATTATCTTTTGATTCAGGGAACTCAAGTACTTTTGCTTTTATATGAAAGTGTGGCATGTGACACTGTAGACCACAGTATCCGTCTCGGCCACTGTGTGTGTGTTAAAGGTTGTGCCCTAAATTGGTCTGAAAACTAAACTTTCTCAGTGTGTGTGAATGAGTGTTCTTCCTCCAAATCAGTCTTGATTGCCCTGATCTATCCTTGGACGCCATTTAGTTTTCTCTATATATGCTCCTTCTGGGTTTGATTTTTAATAAAAAGAGAGAATCGCATCATTGTTATGCTGACGTCGCTATGTGCCTTTTAAAGTCCCCCGTAATCAATACTTTCATCCCTTAAAACTCATCTTTGATCACCAAAATGACATATTTACCTCATTTAGTATACATGGTTCTATGAATATGCAAATGAGCCCCGCCTCCACTCACTCACTCACTCACTCTCGTTGACGATCACACGTTGATCTGATTGGTTACAAGGTAGTTTGTGACGTCAGAAACACCAGCGATTTCAAAGCGTGTTTTTGAGACTGTCTTTGGTTCACTGCAGTTTTAAGGAGAAAATACTCAGCAATGCTGTCGACTTATGAATTTACACATGGTTTGTCTTAAAGCATATTAAAAACACCACATAGACATATAAACAACATTAAAAACTTGATTTTCACCACAGGGGGACTTTAAGCAAAATGCCATCCCTGGTTTAAACACTTTAGCTTCTTGTTTGTACGATATTAAAGCATGGATGTCCATCAATTAGATTGTAAATGCAGTAGTTAAATCCAGTTTCTTTCAGTTAAGACTCCTTTTCAAGGTTAAGAGTTTCTTTTTACTCTTGCTGAGTTCGAGAGAATTAAATTCATCTCTACTAGACTACTGCAACTCAATTTATATATATATTAGCCAATATATGAATCATTTCCAAACAGTCCAAAACGCAGCTGCTAGACTTCTGACTGGCACTCGCAAATACGAATACATCACCCCTGCTGGAATAATCTCGATAGAATTGCTTTTTAAAGCAAAATTAAACCTCTCTATAAGGGTTTGTGAGTACCCAGCATGCATTATAACATGAGTAAATGATATGGTTACAGTTACAGGATTATGGTTATGCTGTTTGAACCACTTTCAAAAACTATATCCAGGAAATCTTTGCTTTGAAAAGTGAATGAGCCTTCGGAAACAAACAAAAAAAGCATGGAGGCTGGATTTAAGGCAATATATGTTACATATGATATTTGTGTATATATTTCGGTGTGCAGTGAACTAAGGTTTTCAGTGGTGATCATGTCCCTGCATAACCCTGATGTTTTCCCACACACAGCCTTCATAGATAAGCATTCATCTAAGTCAAATCCCTGGTTTAATTGCTGTGTTCTCTTTTTGGTTTAACGAAAAGTTTAATGGTCGCCGTGGGGCTGATGCATTCATATCTGTCACACAGAGACATTATAGACATTCCTCTCCAACACAAAGTCCCAACACAAACTTGGGTTGAAGAAGCGGTCAATCCCCTCCACCCTCTTGAATTAAGCCCCACCCCTCTGGAAACAACCCCGCCCCTCATGTTAAAGCCCCGCCCCTTCGACACAAAGCCCCACCCCCATCTACAGTCAAACCAACATTTATTCAACATTTCTCACATTATATTATTATCTCACAGTTTATTCGCTATAGTTTAGAAAATGGTAATAAAATATGAGCATAACTCAGAGTTATGAACTCAGTTGATATTTCACTGGTTTTGTCCGTCCTTCTGTTAGACTCTCACACATGAATTATGTTGAATATCTGTCAGCTGTTAAATTTAACTACACAATTAGATAATACCAGTTTAGCTCAACCAGTTACCAAGCAATGCTTCTTGTTGTTCAGTCTGTGGTGTAAAAAGCTGCATTAGTTATTAAAGAAAAAACACTTCAGCAAAACATGATCAGCTCAAAGTGTCCCAATCATTTTTGCTCCCAAATTTGTATAACTTTTCCTGGTAGTCACTGTATGAAGAATATTTGTGTATAATATGTCACAGTTTACTTTATTTTGCTCTCCTCACTTACATAAATGATCTATAGTGTCCTGCACACACTAGTAGAAATGTATCAAAAATTATATCTGATGTCTGAATAATTTTTGGTTTGACTGTACATATTAATGTACAGATATAATCTTATTTAATCTTCCATATGATGCTTAATGTGCTCGGGTTATGTTCACTAATTAAACAAATTATCCTCCTTACCCTAATATTGCTTCATCTCAAAACTACAATTACACAAATATGGCTGTTAAAATATCAGATGATGAACGTTACCATTAAACTCCACTAATGTGACTCATTTCGCATGTTTATAAGAATGGCTGACCGATGAAATCTGCTGACTTGTCATCTCTTCAGGATATGTGTATTAAATATTGATGAGAAATATGATTGCACTTCATTCTTTCATTCATCCACTCGTAATATTTCAGACGATCCGTCACTCCCTCAGTTCTCTAATACATGACCACACGATTAATGTGCGCAATATCAACCCTGAGCAACAACATAAATGTTGACACTATACCTTGTAAGAAGCAACTTTCCCATAAGAAAATGCACCTCACACACACACACACACACACACTCGTGGTGAAACATGACAAAGGTATCTAGGCGTGGGGACCGTTGACTTCACTCACACTGCAATTATCTCTTTATAGATCTAACCTCTAAAGGTAAGTGCCCTGCTAAAAGCATGTGTACATAAACATCTCTGACTGGGAGACATTTATCTGATATTGAGTCAGGCTTTGACAGGCTTTAAAGACGCTCTCGTGATGACAGAACACCAAGAAAACAATCTAGTTCTCTGTAACCACTTCATTGTTTCTCATCACTCGTGTGAAAGCAGAAATTGCCTTCAAAAGCACAGCACTCAAGATGCGTCTTTGATTACAAATATCAGCTATGAAAGATAAGGAGTAGTTATGTTTCCTCACATTAACTGTTTCATTTTTAACATTAACTGTTTCAACGGCAGCATTTTTGTTGTTGATCACATTTTGTTGTATGAAAATGTAAACAGTCAATATAGCAAAAGAAAGAACAGAGCCTCTGCTTTTAAAGTCCCTCTGTAGTCATTTTACCAAAATGACATATTTAAACGTTTTTTTCTTTAATAAATGGCTTAAAATATCTTAAATGTAACTCGACACCAATGCCTCATTTAGTATGCGTGGTTCTATGAATATGCAAATGAGCCCCACCTCCACTCACTCACTCACTCACTCACTCAGAGATCCACTGGTTGACGATCACACGTTGATCTGATTGGTTACAAGGTAGTTTGTGACGTCAGAAACACCAGCGATTTCAAAGCGTGTTTTTGAGACTGTCTTTGGTTCACTGCAGTTTTAAGGAGAAAATACTCAGCAATGCTGTCGACTTATGAATTTACACATGGTTTGTCTTAAAGGTATAGTTCATCCAAAAATGATAATTCTGTCAGTAATTACTCTCCCTCATGTTGTTCAACCCCGTAAGACCTTCGTTCCTCTTCGGAACACGAATTAAAGGGTAACTAAACCCCTGGTCCGAGCCTGACTCCACCCACTGGCAAAATTTGAAAAATGCTGGAAAAGTGGGCGGAGCCCAGCGGAGGGGGGCGTGCACCTGAGACGCATCTGTCTGTATGGAACTTGCCTACCTCACCAACAACCCCTTACGACACGAACCACCCCAAACATCCAATAGGAAAATTCAACTGCAGTAGCCACCGTTCAACCTGAAGAGGGCAGCACTCAGACGTTTTTACACCATATATTGTAGAATTAAAACACTTTATACAGAAATGTCAAAAAAGTTACTCGAATCAATGAACAGTACTAATAAAGCCCCATTCTTACAGATCATTAACTAAAAAAAGTTGGTTTAGGGTTTAGTTACACTTTAAGATATTTGTGATTAAATCTGAGAGCTGGATCACTCCTCCATAGGCTTCTAAGGGATTGAAACTTGTTCCCCGAAAAGTTATTAAAGACATCGTTAAAATAGTCCAAGTGACTACAGTGGCTCAATCTTAAGTTTATCAAGCGACGAGAATACTTTTTGTAGTGAATAGTTGAAATAAAATCGTTATTTAGTTTTTTTTGCGCACAAAAAGTATTCTCGTCGCTTGATAAACTTAAGATTGAGCCACTGTAGTCACTTGGACTATTTTAACGATGTCTTTAATAACTTTTCGGGGAACAAGTTTCAATCCCTTAGAAGCCTATGGAGGAGTGATCCAGCTCTCAGATTTAATCAAAAATATCTTAATTCGTGTTGCGAAGATGAACGAAGGTCTTACGGGGTTGAACAACATGAGGGAGAGTAAATACTGACAGAATACTCATTTTTGGGTGAACTATCCCTTTAAAGCATATTAAAGACATCACATAGACATATAAACAATATTTAAAGCTGGATTTCACCACAAACAACAACAACAAAAACATTATTTTAGGTTCATTCATTCTTTTTTAATCAAAACTTGAATGTGAAAGTTTGAAAGCTGAGATAATCACATTTTTGTCAAAGACTTTGTCCGGATGGGATTCAGAGTGACAGATTGAGTAGATCGAGTCCATCATCACCCTCACATCTTCAGTCGCTTCTCCTTCATGGGTCGACATTTCATTCAGTAACATTAGATAGTTTTGATTTATATGTTGTTGAATGTTTGATGATCTCTTGTATGTACAGTAAAATGTTCGATCTGCTCCTTCTGGCTGTGTTCAACTCATCTTCCCTACGTCTCATTCACTCATACAGGCAAACCAATAATTATTCAGACACCAGATATCATTTTTGATATGTTTTTACTAGTGTGTGCAGGACACTATAGTTCATTTATGTAAGTGAGGAGAGCAAAATAAAGTAAACTGTGACATATTATACACAAATATTCTTCATACAGCGACTACCAGTAAAAATATGAGACCAAAAATGATTGGGACACTTTGAGCTGATCATGTTTTGCTGAAGTGTTTTTTCTTTAATAACTAATGCAGCTTTTTACACCACAGACTGAACAACATGAAGCATTGCTTGGTAACTGGTTGAGCTAAACTGGTATTATCTAATTGTGTAGTTAAATTTAACAGCTGACAGATATTCAACATAATTCATGTGTGAGAGTCTAACAGAAGGACGGACAAAACCAGTCAAATAACGGATATTCTTGTCATGTTTTGTTACCATTTTCTAAACTATAGTGAATAAACTGTGATAATGTGAGAAATGTTGAAGGTGTCTGAATAATTGACTGTATATACGCTGCACGAGTGCCCAGTATACAGACAGAACCTTGCAATGGGTTTAAATGGATCATCCTTGGATCAGCCCTTGATCACTAATGGGAAAATTACCTTTGCAATTGTCGCTTTCGGATCCGGCGGTTGCTTCACTCTTTCAGTAGATCGTAACAGCGCCCCTACTGTATAACACACGACAATTTCCCGCAATCCATGTTTTAAGTGGTGATAAGAGTTTGCAAATGTGTCCAGCAGTAATTCATGCTGGAATATACATTTCACACAGCTGGACCAGCTTCTCAATGGCGATAACCCGGTGTAACCCGATCCAGTGTGAATGGAGTCGTTGTTTGGTTTCTCATAATTAGGCATGACAGTCGAGGCGTGAACAGATTCCCATCATTACAGCCCTAAAAAGCCCATTAGAATCGATGCCACGCTCCGGTCAGACTCGCTGTCTGCTGTATCCGGGCCGAGCGGGAGACCGCTGGATTGCATTACATTCATACTGCCACAAACAACACGGCAACCTTATAGCCACTAACACCAGAGTAATGGAGCGAGGAGCCATTCGCTCACAATCGGGGATTATCAGAGATTTGCAGAGCTTTCCCAAACACATCACCTGCCTGTACATTCACCGTTTCATAATCACTACATTCATAATCATAAACTGTTTGTTCATAGCCCGGAGAACTGAGACTGAGTCTGGGTTCTCACGAGGGTTTTTCTCCATTCTGTCCTGATGGAGTTTCGTTCCTTCACTGTCGACGTTTTCCACCTTTGTTGCTGTTGGCTTGTCTTGCTTAGGGGACATTACATTTAACATTTAATTTAATATTCAACAATAATATTGATCTCCTGCATTGACATTATTATACAAGAACTGAACTGAGCTGGACGATGACAACACTGTTTCCTCCAGAGCGCCTATATATACATATATATATACACAGTGGATAGTATAAGTGAACAGACCCATGCTAAAGTTGACTAAAAGGAGGAATAAAAAATCATATTTTGGAAATTGATCTTAATGCCTTAATTTAAAAAAGGAGGAAAAATCCAACCTTTAAGAGCACCAATTTTCTTTCTGAATGAATAATGTATCGTAAATAAATAAATGTTCTGCCTTAAAATACAGGGTGTATAAGTCAGGACGCCCCTATGTTAAACTCCCATAGAGACAGCAGATTTTTACTTTTAAAGGCCAGTTATTTCGTGGATCCGGGATACTCTGCATCCTGATAAAGTTCCCACA
Source organism: Siphateles boraxobius (assembly GCF_051911475.1). Classification (NCBI taxonomy): domain Eukaryota; kingdom Metazoa; phylum Chordata; class Actinopteri; order Cypriniformes; family Leuciscidae; genus Siphateles; species Siphateles boraxobius. The sequence goes on along the minus strand of NW_027508821.1, from coordinate 46,341 downwards.
TCATCATCACACACCCTTCACCATACCTAGAGATCGGCATGAGGAACTTTCCATAAGATCATCTCTCAATGCAAATCACACCAGCTATTAGCCGAACTGAAATAACACCATGCCAATCTCTTCACTTATGCTATCCACTGTATATATAAATGACATAAATAATAACTTTTTTTACAGCAGACATGAATCATCACTGAACTTACTCAAGCTGGACTGTGACGCTATTTTCTTCTATAAACAAACTTTGTTGCATTATTTTCCTGTTATCTCTGTAAAGCGTCTTTGAAACACTCTGTGTTGTAAAAAGCGCAGTATAAATAAATGTGACTTGACTGTTCGTTCATATATTAATGGCTGAAGTTCACGTCCTCCTGATGGCCATGAACTGAGTGTTTTTGACTTTGGATTGGAAAGATCAATGAAGATGGAAAGTTCTAGAGGTAAAGTTTCTCACGATGTCACACCCTTATATTAAGATTAAGATTATATTATATATTATATAAGTGTGAAAAAAGTCTTTCCTATTTTGGTTTCACTTTATTTTGATGGTCCGTTTAACACATTCTGTTGACTTTAAGTAATGTTGCACCTACATGTCTAACTCTCATTAGAGTGTTAGTAGAGTATTAGTAGACTGGTAGAGTTAGGGTTTAGAATAAGTTGAAAAGCAGTTGCAAAGCAGATAAACCCAGAATATAAACAATGCACAGTTTCTTGTTAAGCGTTTTCCCATAGAAAACCATTATAAAGAAACACTTAACTATGGAAGCTTGTTTCCGCAACAGAAAACATTTGAAAAGATAATTGCAACTTTTTATCTCACAATTACGATTCTGATTTTATTTTTCAGAATGGCGTGATATAAAGTCAGAATTGCGATTTATAAAGTCCAATTCTAAAGAAAAGTTGCATGCATCTCACAATTCTGACTTGATTTCTCCCAATTGCGTGTTATAAAGTCAGAATTGCGAGAATTTATTTCTCGCAATTGCAAGTTTATAGCACGCAATTCTGACTTTATAACTCTCATTAGCAACTTTATATCATGCAATTCTGAGATAAAAAGTCATAATTGCGAGATGTAAACTCACAGGTGTGAGAAAAAAAGTCTGAATTGTGAGATAAAAAGTCGTAAATACCATTTTTAATTTTTATTCTGTGGCGGAAACAACCTTCCATACTTAACCATTGAGTGTGTTGCGTTTATATACTGTGCTCCACTGTTCATATAATATACAGGCGAAGAGTTGAGCCCAGAATATGAACACAACACACCTAAAGGTTAAGTATGATAGTGTGCACCTGTATACTGTGTAGTAAGCTGTAATAATCTCTAGTTTCTGACGGGTATGATGGGACGCTACCAGGATTGATTGAGTTTGAAACAGCGTTTTCTGAGAAACTGAGAAATTCTAGTTTCTAAGTGCAATTAATTGTGGATCATTTTTTACTTTCCCTCAAATACTTTTTTGGGTAGATACTTAGACTTTTAATCGAGTACATTTTTGACAGTGTCTGTACTTTAACTGCAGCAGAGACCTTCTCGTTTTAGACTTTGTAAAGAAACTAGTCAGAAATCACAATTTTCTCATTGTTGTTAAACTGTGGAAGAAAAACCTTGAATATTTTCAAAGGGTGATTTTAAAATGTTTTGACATTTGAATATAGAGATTTTTAGATAAATAATCAACCATGTTCAACGTTATTCGTTTAACAGATGCATTGGTATCACTTTATTTCGACAGTCCACTTTAGAAGTAAGTAACTTTGCAGCTACATGGCAACTAACTGTCATTAGAGTATTAATATACTGTCTGCTTAATATTTGTTAATAAACACTTTTTTGATGCTCCTAAACATTCTACTAACTATAAGTAACTTGGCAACTACAAGTCAACTTATTCTCCTAACTCGAACCCTAACCTATCAGTCTACTACAGCCTACTAGTACTCTACTAATACTCTAAGGAGAGTTAGTTGACATGTAGTTGAAAAGTTACTTAGTTAGTAGAATGTCTATAGTGGACTGTCGAAATAAAGTGTAACCGATGCTTTTATCTAAAGCGATTAGCAGTTGACTAAACTCATCCATCATTTCTATAGGTTGAGTCTGAAAGGAACAGTTCACCCAGAAATTAACATTCCATCATCATTCACTCACCATCATCTTTCCAAGTCACCCGAGGATACAGAAAAATAGGTTTATTTTTAAAGTCCCCCTGTAGTCAATCATTTTATCTTTGATCACCAAAATTACATATTTAAGTGTTTTTTCCTTAAAAATGCTTTAAAATATCTTGAATGTAACTCGACAACCTTGTCTCATTTAATAACCCAGTGTTTGTGTGTTTTTTGGTAACAACCCAGTGTTTGGGTAGTTTTTGTGTAGCCCAGATCCTGGGTCAGATATAACAACCCAGGGGTTGAGTAGTTTTGTGTTACCCAGACCCTGGGTCAGACGTAACAACCCATTTGTTGGGGTGATTGGGTCCAAATTGGGTTGTTTTTAACCCAGTGATTTTAAGAGTGCTCCCAGAGATATGGGATACACACACACACGCTTTCTCTTGATCTTTACACCCTGGGGCTCTGCGCTCTGTTAGTGTTGACAGCTGTGGCTTCAGTCCCTGCAGTGGTGAAGGGATGAATGAGGAATTGTTGCAGAGCTGAGGAAGAGTGAAGATAAGAGGATAGTGCAGGTGAAAGATATCATAAGTGAGCGAGAGACATAGAGAAAGGCTTGTTTGGCACCATCTCTCTGGATAGCACCAGATAAAGGGTCTCTGAATGATTCATGCCTTTGATTGACAGCTCCTCCGGGTCCTTAGAGAGCTGAGGCGCCCACTTTACTGCCTCAGGAAACTGTCCAGAACACCTTCAGACACTCACATAGCTCACACACCACCTCATCACACACTTCTCCTGCTGTAAACACACACATACCTGTGTATCACGCTCTACTTTCCTCTAGAACTGTGTGATATTGATCTTTAAAGAGGACATATGCTTTTTGTATGCTTTCTTTGGTGTGTAGTGTTGCAGTTTGAGGATGAAAAAGCTCTGGAAAGCTCCAGTTGTTCTCTATATCAGTGTCAGTGTTTCTGAACTCCTGAAATGCCTCCATTGTATCTTGAGTTTCTTCCAGGAACGAACACATCACAATATTCCTCATTTAAATTATTCATACGCCGAATAGAGGGGCAGGGCCTGTTGAGTTAGTTAGTAGTGTGTTAAACTGGCGGTTGTGGTAAGGGGCGGGACATTTCCCAAACAAACTCGAAGCACTCGACCAATCACAACACACTGCTCCTGCCATCCAATCAGAGCACAGTGTGCTTTTCAGGAGGAGGGGCTTCATAGAGACAGGAACTAAACAGGCTTTCCCAAAAGCATCATTAGCCAACTATTGCTCGACTGCGACCCAGAGCTCGACTGCGACCCAGAGCTCGACTGCGACCCAGAGCTCGACTGCGACCCAGATCTCGACTGCGACCCAGAGCTCCACTGCGACCCAGAGCTCGACTGCGACCCAGAGCTGGACTGCGACCCAGAGCTCGACGGCGACCCAGAGCTCGACTGTGAACCAGAGCTGGACTGCGATCCAGAGCTGGACTGCGACCCAGAGCTGGACTGCGACCCAGAGCTCGACTGCGACCCAGAGCTCGACAGCGACCCAGAGCTCGACTGCGACCCAGAGCTCGACTGCGACCCAGAGCTGGACTGCGACCCAGAGCTGGACTGCGACCCAGAGCTCGACAGCGACCCAGAGCTCGACAGCGACCCAGAGCTCGACTGCGACCCAGAGCTGGACTGCGACCCAGAGCTCGACTGCGACCCAGAGCTCGACAGCGACCCAGAGCTCGACTGCAACCCAGAGCTCGACTGCGACCCAGAGCTCGACTGCGACCCAGAGCTGGACTGCGACCCAGAGCTGGACTGCGACCCAGAGCTGGACTGCGACCCAGATTGGGACTGCGACCCAGAGCTGGACTGCGACCCAGAGCTGGACTGCGACCCAGAGTTGGACTGCGACCCAGAGCTGGACTGCGACCCAGAGTTGGACTGCGACCCAGAGCTGGATTGCGACCCAGAGCTCGACAGCAACCCAGAGCTCGACAGCGACCCAGAGCTCGACAGCAACCCAGAGCTCGACAGCGACCCAGAGCTGGACTGCGACCCAGAGCTGGACTGCGACCCAGAGCTGGACTGCGACCCAGAGCTGGACTGCGACCCAGAGCTGGACTGCGACCCAGAGCTCGACTGCGACCCAGAGCTGGACTGCGACCCAGAGCTCGACTGCGACCCAGAGCTCGACTGCGACCCAGAGCTGGACTGCGACCCAGAGCTCGACTGCGACCCAGAGCTGGACTACGACCCAGAGCTGGACTGCGACCCAGAGCTGGACTGCGACTCAGAGCTGGACTGTGACCCAGAGCTGGACTGCGACCCAGAGCTCGACAGCGACCCAGAGCTCGACAGCGACCCAGAGCTGGACTGCGACCCAGAGCTGGACTGCGACCCAGAGCTCGACTGCGACCCAGAGCTCGACAGCAACCCAGAGCTGGACTGCGACCCAGAGCTGGACTGCGACCCAGAGCTCGACTGCGACCCAGAGCTGGACTGCGACCCAGAGCTGGACTGCGACCCAGAGCTCGACTGCGACCCAGAGCTCGACAGCGACCCAGAGCTCGACAGCGACCCAGAGCTGGACTGCGACCCAGAGCTGGACTGAGACCCAGAGCTCGACTGCGACCCAGAGCTGGACTGCGACCCAGAGCTCGACAGCGACCCAGAGCCCGACTGCGACCCAGAGCTGGACTGCGACCCAGAGCTCGACAGCGACCCAGAGCTCGACTGTGACCCAGAGCTCGACTGCGACCCAGAGCTCGACTGCGACCCAGAGCTGGACTGTGACCCAGAGCTCGACTGCGACCCAGAGCTGGACTGTGACCCAGAGCTGGACTGTGACCCAGAGCTGGATCGTGTCACATTATAGCATTTGGGTCCAAACATACAGTGTGTTTGTATCATCAAAATCGAACCCAAGCACAGTGTGGTCTTGACTTTCTGCATTCTTTTTCATTGCCAAATTAAAAAAGTTATGATTAGTGTTGGGTATGGTTTGAATTTTAACGATCAAGCTTATCGATTCCAATTCTTATCGAATCCTAATTTCTATTCCAATAAGGTAAAAAAAAAAAAACTAAAAGATATCATTCACATTTAAGGCCCTTGCACACTGAGTTCGAAATTTTCGCATACGTTTTTTAATATGCGTATCCGTGATTCGGTGGCTCTGAATTGTCAAATAACCAGTCAAACTGCTTTCTACGCATGCGAAAAACGCAGAAAATCGAACACTATCCGATTTTTTCGAGAGAGAGTTTCGGAGGCAGTGTGCAAGCATGATTGACATAACGTGAGGTCGTATTTATTTTTTAAGATGCGAAAATTTCTGACGCGAATTTTGGACTCACAAAAAATAGATACAACTGAACAGCTATACGATTGAAATGAACAGTTTTTTAAGATTTTCAGGTGTTCAGAAACTGAAATCAAATGTAAAATAACACTGCAGTTTATAAATAAAATATACATTACAAACATAGTTATAAAAGTTATTCAGTGAAGAACGAGTGAATTTTCTGTGTTTTGTTGTGTGATTAGTGTTATTATAGAGACGGCAGGAATATTAGTACCGTCACTTTAAGAGCTGCACGGATCTAATATACTGATACACACGAACACAGAAAACAGCGCGAGAAACAACACTTGAATGTTTAAAAATTACATTAAAATCACTTTTTCTGTCTACACGTTCGGGATGAGTGTGCAGCACAGAAAATTAATGTCTAGCGCTTGAATTGTTAAAAGTCATATTGAAATGAATCGAACAAAGGAATCGATAAGAGGAATCAAAATTTTAATTGTATAACAAGTATCTGATTCCTGACCTCAAGTATTCGATTCCAGAAATGGAATCGATTTTCGATTTCCAACCCTAGTTTTGATTAGCATAGAGCCGTTCAAGAATATCCCTGACATTTTCTGACAAAGACGCTGAACAGAAACACTTGTTAAACTCTTTCTTGTCCCGCAGAATTAGAATTCAGGAAGAGCTTTCCTAGAGATTAAGGAAAACCCTGATAATTGTCACATCAGCGGCTCACGCTCGGTTCTTGATCAGCTACGGCTCGCCACAGATGGGTTTCTCCTGCGGGACGGAGCTCGGCTAATCAGGTCTGACGCGAAGGCCGTGCTCCTCAGAGCGTTCTGTATCACAATCATCAGGAATGGGAGGGAAAATGGCTTCCAGAGGAGCAGCACATCTTGAGCACATTGGAGGGGTCAGGTGAGACTGTGAAGAGCTCCAGCAGAGATGATGAGGGGTTGAAGGTCTGGCCTAAACAAACACGGGCGCCTGGACACGTGTGGCCACTCAGATGTGTTTAGACCTGGAATCCGATAACTCGTGGCTGTTTCCCGAATGATGATGATCCCCGGTGTTCGGATCAAGGAAAACTAAACGAATGCACCATTAGAGAGGAAGGCAGCAGTTTGAGAGGTCAAAAAATGTTTTTCCTTTTTTCTTTTGACAGAGTTGCAAATTATTTCTTCGGTGGAACAAAAATGTTCCCGCCATATATAGTGACAACCCAGTATTTGGGCAGTTTTTTTGTTACCCAGATCCTGGGTCAGACGTAACAACGCAGTATTTGGACAGTTTTTTTGATAACCAGATCCTGGGTCAGACGTAACAACCCAGTATTTGGGCAGTTTTTTTGTTACCCAGATCATGGGTCAGACGTATCAACCCAGTATTTGGGTAGTTTTTTTGTTACCCAGATCCTGGGTCAGACGTAACAACGCAGTATTTGGACAGTTTTTTTGATAACCAGATCCTGGGTCAGACGTAACAAACAAGTATTTGGGCAGTTTTTTTGTTACCCAGATCCTGGGTCAGACGTAACAACCCAGTATTTGGGCAGTTTTTTTGTTACCCAGATCCTGGGTCAGACGTATCAACCCAGTATTTGGGCAGTTTTTTGTTACCCAGATCCTGGGTCAGACGTATCAACCCAGTATTTGGGTAGTTTTTTTGATACCCAGATCCTGGGTCAGACGTAACATACTACTGTGGTTGAGAATCATCTTTATACAGTTTTTGGTATATAAAATCCTGAAACCTAAAAATTGATTGGTGATTATTATTTTTATTTTTTTAAATACCATTGTTTTTGCCTATTCATGTCTATACATGTCTTTATTTGTTTGTTTGTTTTTGAATCTGGTGTCCTCTACAGAGGAAATAGCATAACAGATGAATAAAATGTAATTTTTCAAAAAATGTATTTTTAATTTTATTTCTGATGCTTTAAACAATGTAATTACACTAAAAAACACTAAATTCACCAAACTTTTTTTTTCTGTGTCTCAAGAGGACATAAGTGTGAGATGTCGGCTGACTCCACTCTCAAACGCTTCTGTAAGGGAAGAGTCCCTGAACTCTGTTTTAGATGTAAACCTGCTTCTAATTGAATGTCATTAACCTGAGGGTGGTCAAAGCAGAGGTGCGCACGAGAACCAATCAGAAGCCCCCCCCCCCCCCCCACACACACACACACACACACACAGACACACACCCCACCCCCCACGCCTTCTGGAAGTGAGTAGATGGAGATGGATGTGTTGTTTGTTTTAGTTTGGGGCAAGAACATATTTTACACTGAAGAGGTGACAGGGCTGTGAGTAATGCTTTTGAAGCGATCGGCTCGCTGTCTCACCCTCAGCAGGACTGGACTTGCTGTAATACACACACACACACACACACACACACACACACACAAGGCCAACCGTGTCCCAGGGCAAGTTCCAGTCAGGGTGACGCGTGTGTTTCTGCAAGATCACTCCTGAGGGTCACAATAGAGATGCAAATCTATGGTTACATGCAAAGTCTGTGGAACTTCTGGGACTTGATCTGGATATTGCATGTTTGTCGGATCAGGAGTCCGTCCTGTGAAACACTGTGGATCTGGAACAACATCAGCTCAGTGTTGTCAAACTGCTCACTAGCCAGGAACATGATTAGACAGTTCAGTCCTCAGTTCCGGGAGGATCTTAAAGAGGGTTTGCTCAGAGACGTTACACTGACTTTACAAACTGCTGCAACACGCTTCAATCCACAACATGTGAATCTCAAGAACATGTCTGGGTCATGTGACGTGAACAATTGGGGGGGGGGGGACCAAATATTATTTTTATTTAAAGTCCTCCTTTAATCAATAATTTCATCCCTTAAAACTCATCTTTGATCACCAAAATGACCCATTTAAACTTTTTTTCCTTGAAAAACATTCTTCATGTCTTAAAATATCTTGAATGTAACTCGACACCCTTGCCTCATTTAGTATGCGCGGTTCTATGAATATGCAAATGAGCCCCGCCTCCACTCACTCACTCACTCAGAGATCCACTCGTTTACGATCACACGTTGATCTGATTGGTTACAAGGTAGTTTGTGACGTCAGAAACACCAGCGATTTCAAAGCGTGTTTTTGAGACTGTCTTTGGTTCACTGCAGTTTTAAGGAGAAAATACTCAGCAATGCTGTCGACTTATGAATTTACACAAGGTTTGTCTTAAAGCACATTAAAAACACCACATAGACACATAAACAAGATTAAACACTGGATTTTCACCACAGGGGGATTTAAAAGAAATTAAATTAAAGAGTAGTTAAGGGAATAAAGAAAAAGATATGAGAATGGTTAAAGATGTTATATGTCTTATTGTAGTTGTGAATCAATCAATTTAAAATATTGGCAAATAATTGTTGATGACTTGGTTTTAATTTCTTGCCAAACAGACATAAATTGTTCAACCTATTTTGAGTATATTAAAAGTCTTGTACAATGGTTTGTGCAAAAGTCAATCTGCAATTGAACATTGAGAAGAGAAAGGAATTATGCTGTGGGAATCCACATGGGAAATATACAGCTGGCCTCCCATATGAACAAGTTATTATAAAAGGTGTAAAGATAGAGCAAGTTTCAGATTTTAAGGTATTTCAGATATTTAGGTATAATTATTGATGACAAACTCTCATTCCAGGAAACTGTGGACCATAAACATAAGAAAACAAAGAGATTTTAGCACTGATAGGAAGATCATAACTATTGTTTACAGATCGCTGATCGAAAGTCTTTTAACTTATAATATTGTTTCATGGTATGGTAATTTAACAATGAGACAGAAGAATAAATTAATATGAGTAATTAAAGAACATTTATAAAAGATAATTTGTTCCATTGGTGGTGACTGTTTTAAATCAAATTTTCAATTGAGGTAGTTACTATAGGTGTATGAATGTGTGTATGCATAAGCATGTGTGTGTGTATTTATGCAGATACATATTGTATTTATTTCTTTTAATCATGTTTCTGATAGGGATAAATGTGTGCCCCATGTGTTTATTATGTGGTATATAATGTGGTTGTACAGTGTTGTCTGATGTATTGTTTTTTTATTCCAGTGTTAAAGATGAATTTCTGTCCAGTAAATCTGAACAGACAATAAAGTCAATCAATCATTCAAAGTTTTATTTTTTAAATATAAATATCTACTAACTATAATTAACTTTGCATCAACATGTAAACTAATTCTCATTAGAGTATCAGCAGAGCATGAGTAGAGTATTAGTAGAGCATGAGTAGAGTATTAGTAGAGCATGGGTAGAGTACTAGTAGAGTATTAGTAGAGCATATGTAGAGTATTAGTAAGTATCAGTAAAGTATTGGTAGAGTATTAGTAGAGCATTAGTAGAGCATGAGTAGAGTAATAGTAAATAATTAGTAGAGTAGTAGTAAAGTATTAGTAGAGTATTAGTAGAGCATTAGTAGAGGATTGGTAAAGTAATAGTAGAGTATTAGTAGAGCATCAGTAGAGTATTAGTAAAGTATTAGTAGAGTATTAGTAGAGCATTAGTAGAGGATTGGTAGTAGAGTATTAGCAGAGCATTAGTAGAGTATTAGCAAAGTATTAGTAGAGTATTAGTAGAGCATTAGTAGAGGATTAGTAAAGTAATAGTAGGGTATTAGGAGAGCATTAGTAGAGTATCGACAGAGTAGTAGAGTGTTAGTAGAGTATTAGTAGAGTATTAGTAGAGCATTAGTAGAGCATTAGTAGAGCATGAGTAGAGTATTAGTAAAGCATTAGTAGAGTATTAGTAAAGTATTAGTAGAGCATTAGTAGAGCACGAGTAGAGTATTAGTAAAGCATTAGTAAAGTACTAGTAAAGTATTAGTAGAGTATTAGTAGAGTATTGACAGAGGAGTAGAGTATTAGTAGAGCATTAGTAGAGTATCAGCAGTGTAGTAGAGTATTAGTAGAGCATTAGTAGAGCATGAGTAAAGTATTAGTAAAGCATTAGTAGAGTATTAGTAAAGTATTAGTAAAGCATTAGTAGAGTATTAGTAAAGTATTAGTAGAGTATTAGTAGAATATCGGCAGAGTAGTAGAGTATTAGTAGAGCATTAGTAGAGTATAGGCAGAGTAGTAGAGTATTAGTAGAGCATTAGTAGAGTATAGGCAGAGTAGTAGAGTATTAGTAGAGCATTAGTAGGGGTGTAACGATACACAAAACTGACGGTTCGGTTCTTCCCACGGTTTTGACGTCTCGGTTCGGTTCGGTTCGGTGGGGTTTCTAAAGCTAAAATTGCTTTTTTTAAACAGTGGTTTAATAAAAAAAATGGTCTTTGTCTTTAAATTAATTCACTTACAATTAAACGTTTTGCAAAGGATTTAAAAAAAAAAAATCTGCTAATGCTGTTAACTATATGGAGCCAGCACATTACTATAACATTAAAGGTTAACAAAAGACCCTAGACTTTTTGCCTAAATTCAGATGCTATTTATTTTTTAGATATAATAATCAACACCCTACACATTGTATGAAAACATGTTAACTGAACATAAGGCAGTTTTTGCATTTTACATAACTTATGTTTTTACTCTAATTCGTTATTGAAATATAATAATTTACAAAGTTGCTGTCATTTTCATTAAAGATATTTTAAACATACATTAAATAATTAAGATATCATTAACAGGTTAAGTAAAATCTAGCCTAATATATAGGCTAATATAGTGTATTTATTTAGTGCAAGAGTTCATTTCTCTAGGAACCAACAAGCTGTGGGCACTGTAATTATGACTAGCCTGCTGAGGTAAATATAATGCTATGTGACAAAGCTGTTTTATTGACGTCTTTCCGCTGCTGAAACACTGATTGAGCGATTACACGAGTTATGATGCCTTTCAACAAGTATACTGTATCTTTCAACATACCCTCAGGTGTCCATTCATGTTTATTCTGTAACTGAGGAAGAGATGATCGCGTTTACTCGCTGCCGCTTGAAATGAGGAGCAAGTACAGAGATCTGTCACGACTCACGCCACATCAAAGAGCGCCAAAATGCTCTTCGATGCTTATTGCTTAAATGCTTATTGTTTGAATTTCGTGATCAAATAGACATAATTTGAAAGATTACACCTTGCTTATTATCGAAAGTAACAAAACTTGCTTGCTATTATATGGTGTTAATGGTGGTTAGGCTACAAAACTTAATTCCTTGTGTACACATAAGACTTGAGGTCCAATGAGACAGGGCTGGGCGGGTTAGCGGGGGGGCAGGGCGTGTTCGGTACGCCATGAGAGAACCGCGATACGTATCGTGGGTTTCTTTATCGCGGTTTTTCGGTTCGGTTTGAATATCGTTACACCCCTAAGCATTAGTAGAGCATTAGTAGAGTATTAGCAGAGTAGTAGTGGAGCATTAGTAGAGTATTAGTAGAGCATTAGTAGAGTATTAGTAGAGCATTAGTAGAGTATTAGTAGAGCATTAGAAGAGTATTATTAGAACATTAGTGGAGCATTAGTAGAGTATTAGTAGAGTAGCAGTGGAGTATTAGTAGAGCATTAGTAGAGTATTAGTAGAACATTAGTAGAGTATTAGTAGACATTAGCAGAGCATTATTAGAGTATTGGTAGGGAAGTACTGGAGTATTAGAAGAGCATTAGAAGAGTATTATTAGAACATTAGTAGATCATTAGTAGAGTAGTAGTAGAGTAGCAGTGGAGTATTAGTAAAGCATTAGTAGAGTATTGGAAGAGTGTCGGTAGAGTATTAGTAGAGCATTAGTTGAGTATTATTAGAGTATTGGTAGAGTAGTAGTGAAGTATTAGTAGAGCATTAGAAGAGTGTTATTACAGTATTAGTGGAGTATTAGTAGAGCATTGGTAGAGTATTAGAAGACTGTTGGTAGAGTAGTATTAGAGTGTTAGTAGAGCATTAGCTGAGTATTATTGGGGTATTAGCAGAGCATTAGTAGAGTATTAGTAGAGCATTAGAAGAGTATTATAAGAGTATTAGTAGCGCATTAGTATAGTGTTGGTAGATGCATTAGTGGAGTATTATTAGAGTATTAGTAGATTATTGGAAGAGCATTAGTAGAGCATTAGTAGAGTGTTAGTAGAGCATTAGTAGAGTACTGTTAGAGTATTAGCAGAACATTAGTAGAGTATTGGTAGCACATTAGTAGAGTATTGGTATAGTATTAGCAGAGCATTAGTAGAGTATTAGTAGAGTATTGGAAGAGCATTAGTAGAGCATTATTAGAGTATTATTAGAGCATTATTAGAGTATTAGTAGTGTTAGTAGAGTATTTGTGGAGCATTATTAGAGTATTAGCAGAACATTAGTAGAGTATTAGTAGAGAATTGGTAGAGCATTAGTAGAGCATTAGTAGAGTGTTAGTAAACCATTAGTAGAGTATTAGTAGTGTGTTAGTAGAGTATTAGTAGAGTGTTAGTAAACCATTAGTGGAGCATTAGTAGAGTGTTTGTAGAGTATTAGTAAAGCATTAGTAGAGTATTAGTAGAGTGTTAGTAAACCATTAGTGGAGCATTAGTAGAGTGTTTGTAGAGTATTAGTAAAGCATTAGTAGAGTATTAGTAGAGTGTTAGGAGAGTTTTAGTAGAGTGTTAGTAAACCATTAGCAGAGTATTAGTAGTGTGTTAGTAGAGTATTAGTAGAGTGTTAGTAAACCATTAGTGGAGCATTAATAGAGTGTTTGTAGAGTATTCGTAAAGCATTAGTAGAGTATTAGTAGTGTGTTAGTAGAGTATTAGTAGAGTGTTAGTAAACCATTAGTGGAGCATTAGTAGAGTGTTTGTAGAGTATTCGTAAAGCATTAGTAGAGTATAAGAAGAGTGTTAGTAGAGTATTAGTAGACTGTTAGTAGAGTATTAGTAGAGTGTTAGTAGAGTATTAGTAGAGTATTAGTAGAGTGTTAGTAGAGTATTAGTAGACTGTTAGTAGAGTATTAGTAGAGTATTAGTAGAGTGTTAGTAGAGTATTAGTAGAGTGTTAGTAAACCATTAGTGGAGCATTAGTAGTGTGTTTGTAGAGTATTTGTAAAGCATTAGTAGAGTATTAGTAGAGTGTTAGTAGAGTATTAGTAGACTGTTAGGGTTCAGGTTAGTAGTTGATGTATCAGAGCTACTTATAATCAGCAGACTGTCTGTTGAGGAGCATCAGAATAAAGTGTTCTCAGATATTAAGAGACAGTCGACTAATACTCTAATGTATTACAACTACTTATTACCTCACATTACAATTCAGAGTGTTATATTATCAGAGGAAACTGTCTTAGTTATGTATTTCAGAAATGTACATAATCACAGTTAGCTAAAAACATATTATTTTAAACAATGTAATAATTTAAGGCAGAAACAATGAACTCATTGAAGTAATGAATACTTGTCATAAATGATTATGACATATAGAAAATTGTATTGAAATTAAGAAATTATATTTTTTAGCCTGTTTGTGGCAATTTTTTAAATATTCTTATTACGTATTTGCGCAATGTGCACAAAAAGGCTTAATTTTCCTTTGAGTTTGTGGTGACGTGTGTGTGTGTGTGTGTGTGTGTGTGTGTGTGTGTGTGTGTGTGTGTGTGTGTGTGTGTGTGTGTGTGTGTGTGTGTGTGTGTGTGTGTGTGTGTGTGTGTGTGTGTGTGTGTGTGTGTGTGTGTGTGTGTGTGTGATTCACCTGCTCTCTGTCTAACATCACCTCATCACCTGATGAAGCACTTTCACACAGCGTGTTGTGTGTGAGAGACGTGTGTGTGAGACGTGCTGTCTCTCGCTCGACCGCTGCTACTCTTTGATCTCTCTCTCTTCGGTGTGTTTTCTTCTCGGCCAGTTTCCTCTTCTAATCATGACATCATTCTCCTGAATAGGTTAAAGATGTAGTCAGGATATTCTGGCTTCCTCATTCAGCCAGGCCTCCCAAATTAGACACAATACTGGCGATAATCTACACTGCACATCCGCCGTGGATAATAATAATGACAACGGCAACAATGCTCAATTCATTTCATGGAGTCTCTGTGACTAATGTGTTGTTGCACGATTTCTGTGAGCCAGTTTGGATGTGTGATCCTGCATTATGTCATGTTTCTAATTTATAATTCGAGTGGTCAGCTAGAGCTTCTTTATCACATCAGACCGAAGAATGACCCAAAAATTATTCAGACACCAGATGACTTTTTTACACCACAGACTGAACAACATGAAGCATTGCTTGGTAACTGGTTGAGCTAAACTGGTATTATCTAATTGTGTAGTTAAATTTAACAGCTGACAGATATTCAACATAAGTCATGTGTGAGAGTCTAACAGAAGGACGGACAAAACCAGTCAAATATCAACTGAGTTCTTGTAATATTTTATTACCATTTTCTAAACTATAGTGAATAAACTGTGATAATGTGAGAACTGTTGGTGTATTTTGGTCTGACTGTACATTCACACATTTTTACACTATGTGAGAAAAGAGCAGCATGTCACACTCATAAAACATTATTAAGTTGCTCATGATTTCACTAAACCAGTTCTGATGTAGGTTTGTGTGAGTGTAAACAGTCTCCTGTGCGTATGATCCTGTCTCAGAGTAACTGGACACTGCTGGTCCGCTGAAGGCCTGCGTGATTAAAGGCTTGTTCTGATTACGGTTAGCGATTTCACGTGCGCTTGTCAATAGCGCTTAGATTCACTGAAATCAAGCCTGAACTTTAATCTCTTGCAAATCCCCGTCACTGAAGTCAAGTCTACATGTGCTTCACATCGCGGTCAGAGACTCGCGTGAACAGAAAACACAACTCATCGGCAGAGACTCGCTGATCGTGCAAAACATGAAAGATCTTGATGATAACTTTTGGATGTCCAATTCTCAGTACTTTTATACATGTCTCTAATCACAGAACTGCAGAATACTGTGGAGAAACATGACATAATGCAGGACTGGAATGAGTCTTAAAGGGATAGTTCCCCCAAAAATGTAAATTCTGTCAGTAATTACTCTCCCTCATGTTGTTCAACCCCGTAAGACCTTCGTTCATCTTCGGAACACGAATTAAGATATTTGTGATTAAATCTGAGAGCTGGATCACTCCTCCATAGGCTTCTAAGGGATTGAAACTTGTTCCCCGAAAAGTTATTAAAGACATCTTTAAAATAGTCCAAGTGACTACAGTGGCTCAATCTTAAGTTTATCAAGCGACGAGAATACTTTTTGTGCGTAAAAACAAACAAAAATGACGACTTTATTTCAACTATTCATGTCCTTCTCTGTGGGCCTCGAGTGAGTTAGCGTAGTGTGATAGCGTAGTGTGATAGCGTAGTGTGATAGCGTAGTGTGATAGCGTAGTGTGATAGCGTAGTGTGATAGCGTAGTGTGATAGCGTAGTGTGTTAGCGTAGTGTGATAGCGTAGTGTGATAGCGTAGTGTGTTAGCGTAGTGTGATAGCGTAGTGTGATAGCGTAGTGTGATAGCGTAGTGTGTTAGCGTAGTGTGATAGCGTAGTGTGATAGCGTAGTGTGATAGCGTAGTGTGTTAGCGTAGTGTGATAGCGTAGTGTGATAGCGTAGTGTGTTAGCGTAGTGTGATAGCGTAGTGTGTTAGCGTAGTGTGTTAGCGTAGTGTGATAGCGTAGTGTGATAGCGTAGTGTGATAGCGTAGTGTGATAGCGTAGTGTGATAGCGTAGTGTGATAGCGTAGTGTGATAGCGTAGTGCTACGTCACACGTAGACTCACTATTGGCCGACGCTGGTCATGTGTGTGATGATGCGTGTGACGTACAACACAGAAGCGCTGCGCTGTTACACTAGTGAACTCACTCGAGGCCCACAAATTTTGATTTATCGGCCAATATATCGGTTATCGGCTTTCAAATACACAGAATTATCGGTTATCGGAATCAGCCAAAATTTTCACATCGCTGCATCCCGAGATCCTTCCGAGGATTCTGTCACTTTTAAAGCATCTTTATTGCGACAGATTCACAGCAACTGATCCTGCGGTGATTTATAATTCCAGTGTTCAGCTACAGCTTCTTTTTCACGGCAGACTGAAAAATTACATACACACTCAAAAAATACTGGGTTGTTTCAACCCAAATATGTGTCAAATATGGACAAACCCAACAGTTGGGTTAAATTTGTAAATTAAAATGTTTAACCCAACGGTTGGGTTCATCCATATTTGACACAAATTTGGGTTGAAACAACCCAGTATTTCTTGGAGTACAGTCAAACCAAAAATATTATACTAGATATAATTTTTATATAATGTTTTACTAGTGTGTGCAGGACACTATAGATCATTTATGTAAGTGAGGAGAGCAAAATAAAGTAAACTGTGACATATTATACACAAATATTCTTCATACAGCGACTACCAGGAAAAGTTATAATAATTTGGGAGCAAAAATGATTGGGACACTTTGAGCTGATCATGTTTTGCTGAAGTGTTTTTTCTTTAATAACTAATGCAGCTTTTTACACCACAGACTGAACAACATGAAGCATTGCTTGGTAACTGGTTGAGCTAAACTGGTATTATCTAATTGTGTAGTTAAATTTAACAGCTGACAGATATTCAACATAATTCATGTGTGAGAGTCTAACAGAAGGACGGACAAAACCAGTCAAATATCAACTGAGTTCTTGTAATATTTTATTACCATTTTCTAAACTATAGTGAATAAACTGTGATAATGTGAGAACTGTTGGTGTATTTTGCTCTGACTGTACATTCATATATTCTTACACTATGAGAGAAAAGAGCAGCATGTCACTCTCATAAAACATTATTAATTTGCACATGATTTCAATACTTCTGTGACTGTACCCAGTAATCTCCGGTCTCAGAGGAGGAAAGGTAAACTCGTCAGGAGGAATTTAATTCTTTACAGCCGCTGGTCCCAGTTTGCGGGTTGCAGACAGCTGGGCGCCCGGTACAGTTCAGATCAGAGGCCGTGATAACCTGACTCGTGATTTATGGACAGCGTGGCTCTTTGCAATCACCTAATGAGGTGAACTGGATTGTTTACATGTTTATTAAATACCCAGAACCAGCTGCGACCGGTTCAGATGCAGAGCGTTTGTCATCAGAGCTGTCAGGCTGGGAATTTACCTGTAATGCTTAATATGCCTTTGAATGTAAAAGTGAGAGTCCTGTACAGAAAAATTGCATTTCTGCGAGATATTATTACCTGGAATTGAAGGAAGGCGTCGTTCTCTATACCTGAGTGTTATATGACAGGCAAGAGACGAACTGAAGCAACGCTAATATTACTCGATGCGTTTACACTGATTTTACAAGAAAGGCATTCATGTTTATATTCTTACGCAGCTTTCTCTACACATTTCCCTTTCTTTAAAGTCCCCCTGTGGTGAAAATCAAGTTTTTAATGTTGTTTATGTGTCTATGTGGTGTTTTTAATATGCTTTAAGACAAACCATGTGTAAATTCATAAGTCGACAGCATTGCTGAGTATTTACTCCTTAAAACTGCAGTGAACCAAAGACAGTCTCAAAAACACGCTTTGAAATCGCTGGTGTTTCTGACGTCACAAACTACCTTGTAACCAATCAGATCAACGTGTGATCGTCAACGAGTGGATCTCTGGGTGAGTGAGTGAGTGAGTGGAGGCGGGGCTCATTTGCATATTCATAGAACCGCGCATACTAAATGAGGCAAGGGTGTCGAGTTACATTCAAGATATTTTAAGGCATTTTTAAGGAAAAAGCATTTAAAATATGTAATTTTGGTTATCAAAGACGAGTTTAAAGGGATAAAATGATTGACTACAGGGAGACTTTCTTAAGTGCAGATAATCGTAGTCACCGTTAGCAAAATTAACATGTAATTATAATATATTACTGGGAGGGAATATGTATTTAAAGAGGAGGCAAGTTTCAATCGATCCGGTTTTTGTGTTCCAGCTAATAATCCAATCAATACAGACTAAGGTACGTCTACAGTAATGTTAATGATTATATAATAGAGGGAGGGATTCGCAAGGGAACTGTAATTGACATCATCATAATTGTCATGGAAGTAAAATATTATGTAGATTGTGAAAGGCAAAAAACAAGTGTACTCTTCTTATTGGAGTGAATGAAATCAAGCCTTGTGTTTCTCAGGCTGATCTCACGTTAATGTACTTTAGTTACCGCGACTGAAGCGTTTAACAGTCTCAGTCCACAGCATAAACAAGCTTTCAGTGAGTAAAGGCTTTTCAGAAGCCGACAGCTCTGTGGAAATTAGATCTTGTAATCCCTGATATTCGTGCCCTTAAAATCCCAGAGAGGGACGAGTGAGAGTAAAGCGTTTTACTGCGTTCACACACGGTTTACACACACCCATGCCTGATGATAATTATTATTTGGATCGGTATTTTAAAGTGAAAAACATGATAAACTAATATTGACTGAAGTCATTTTAAGCTTCTGATGGATTTTGTAACAATCAAACAATCCAAATAATGAGTAGTTCCTTTAGAAGGATGTAGAAACACTTGATTCATTACTAGTGGGTTACCATTACCTTATATTATAAATTATGAATTATTCATGTTAATTATGAAACTGTATATAGTAGTTCTCTGGGAGGAATAGTGAACTTCCACATTCAACTGAGCACTATTACTTACCAATTCGTTAATCAGAGTTTCTTGTTAGTTAATAGTAGTGGCTGGAATGTTAATAGTGCGTTACTCATTTGTTTCTGTGTAGTTATTCATTAATGAAAGAACAGTATTATAAAGTGTTCCCAGAAACCGTCCTCAAGCCAGGCCTCTACTGTTCCCAGATCTGAAGACCTCGACACCTGGGAAAGATTCTCTGCAATCCACAAAAGAAAACGGTAATGTAGAACAGAGCACTTTTTTTCCCAATCTTATCCTTGTAAAACTCTGTACATCAATCCCTCTTTCCATCAGAATAGTGTGATTGTGAGTCGGCTTTATAGAAACCGAGCGCAGTAAAGTTAGCAGAGGCCGCTGGCGAGTGATACTGACTGATAAACCAGCACTAGTGTTTATATTACTTAAAAAAGCATTAAAAAGATTCAGTTATGTAGTTGTACGCGAAACGCACCCGAGATCAACGTGTGATCGTCAACGAGTGGATCTCTGAGTGAGTGAGTGAGTGAGTGGAGGCGGGGCTCATTTGCATATTCATAGAACCGCGAATACTAAATGAGGAAAGGGTGACGACTTACATTCAAGCTATTTTGAGGCATGAAGAATTTTTTTTATTCAAAACGTTTAAATATGTCATTTTGGTGATCAAAGACGAGTTTTAAGGGATATAATGATTGACTACGATGGGGATTCTCTGGGTTTCTCTCCGCAATGCTGAAATGGGCTCATGTTTGTCAAAACACAGCATTCCTCAGGAAAAGTGTTCAAAGCATCGCATCCAATACACATATTTCTATTTATTAGAATATAAAACATGTTGTAACTTCTCTGTAATGATTTCATGTAATTTAAGAGCTTAACTCCATTAATGAGAATGGCATATTTAATGTAAATGTGTATATCAGATGTAAAACATATTTTAAATCATTAATTTATTGTTATTGTGAACATGCACTGTATTTATGATTAGGACTCATAATGAAGATTTAAAGTGTTTTCCCTTCATCTGTCCCTCAGATCTACACTGGTGTCTCCAGAACGTCTGTACATATGGTTTAGTTTACTTACAGGTGCGCACATTCTCCCGTCAAGATTGTTTTTATAAATCACAACGTATGCGTGTGAAGTGGCGTACGGCTCTTTCAGGGCCAGTTTTGTGCGACAGGTTATAAATGAAACCGTGAGTGAGTGGAGGCCGGGCTCATTTGCATATTCATAGAACCACGAATACTAAATGAGGCAAGGGTGTCGAGTTACATTCAAGATATTTTAAGGCATGGAGATATTCCTTTTTATTTTGTCATGGTCATTTTGGTGATCAAAGATGAGTTTTAAGGGATTAAAATGACTTTAAACCCTTCATATAGACAGAATAGAGGGTCGAGATGCTTAAATGGGCTCTAGTTTGGGGAATATCCGTGAATAAAGCTGAGGTGTTCCAGCAGGACCAGCGCAAGCGTCAGTCGTCGAGACTCTTTCCTACAATAGAGCTGAGGAGAATGTGACCTCTGGGACGAACCACTTCTGACACGTCTGTGCAACGGCAAATCACTCATTTTCATACAATCAGTCCCTCTCCCTTTCCTGCGCGAGTGTCGCCCGTCTGCCTTCCATTGTGTACTAATTTTAGGGTCCATTATTTGCTGTAACAAATGTGCAGTGGGTAGAGTCACTTTCACATTAATGCTTTACGCCCCGAAGAGAAGTCTTCCTTTAGCAATGGATCAAAGGTCCCGTCTATTGTGAGTCGCTTCCTCTTTTCCTTTTTTAGCTGCTCAGGTTTGTTGTTATTTCTCGCCCTGCGCGCTTCGCTCTCCCTCGACTGTGTGAGGTGACGGGCCGGCGTGAGAAGATGACCTTTCACCTCTGCTCAGCGAGAAGATGACCTTTCACCTCTGTTCAGATAAAGACTGCGGTTCAGGAGCCAGACGATGACATCATTGCTTAGGACATCGATTAATAATGCATATAGTGTGAGGAGTTATTGCCATTTCTCTCATATGTCGAAGAACTAACAAAATGTGTTGAATTTTGTTCAGAAACAAACTTAACAGTTTCATGCACAGGGAATAATACACTTCTCAAAACTAACACAGATCTCCTAATCAATTTTCAGCTTCACATCAGTTAAATTCACATTCAAAATGCACTGAAATATCATTCATGTTTCTAATTAACTCATTCATCCTGAACACTAGACAACACAATCATAAAACATGAACAACAGGCAACATTACACAATGATTTCTTCTGTAAACTCTACAGTTCATAATTCACGACTGTATATTACATGTTTACAGCTCAAGATTTTTTCCCCTTCTGTATGATAATGAAATTGAAAGAGTAACATCTGTGATCAGATATGTGTATCTAGACTTAATCTTTTTTAAAAAGACAATGTAAATAAGGTTATTTGCATCTTTGTTCATATTAAAGTCGTTTATATGTCTATGCAGGGCTGGACTGGGACTAAAAATCAGCCCGGGCATTTTGGCCCAGACTGGCCCACTACATATAATCATAAACACAACTGATCTTTTCACGCCCCTGAATATGTATACTAACTCCTATTAAAACCACTAATGCCATGTAGCCTAATGAGTGAGTAGGAATGAGTAAGAGTTAATAGATGAAATAACTACTAATTGTAAAATACAATCGAACTACTCCACAATGATGAATCCTAAAACAAGCTATAAGCTGCATTGGCATAGCAATACCAGTGTTTGACACAGGATTTTTGGTAAATCTGTGGTGGGTGGACCTCTGTCCCTTTAGGGGGGTTTGGGGGAGCCCCCCGTAAGAAAGATCTGTGCTTTTTAATGTTAAATTCATCAATCTGGTGCACTTTGAGAGTTAAAAATTAAGAGCTCCAACCCATAATCGGTGTGCAAATTGAACAAAGAAAAACTCAAAGCTGTGATATAATGTCTGTCTGCATTACACTACTGCATAATAATAGTTATATTATTAATTCCATGACAGTAATAGCCATATTGTAAAACAAATGCACTGAAAAATAAAAGGAACTTTCATAATTAGTTTTGTACTAATTTCCATGCTTGAAAGAGATAAACCCATGATCTTTTATTTTGGCGGAAAACATGGTTTACAAACGCGTCTCATTACAATTCTAGTAAAATGCGTAATCATCAACTATGCCGATGTGTAAATAATGCGTAACTGGGTAATGGGTTCCTCACTCATCGCCTCAGTGTTCTGAAAGTTGCCTAGTTCTGCTGACCACAGTTCTCTACACTCACTCATTCTCTCCTGATCCTCCTCAATATCCTCATCAGACACTTGAAGGGCCCGTTTCTTTTTTTCACGCTATTTCTCTGCACATTCCCACATTCGTTTCTTCTCCATCTCTGACTATTTTGACAGATACACACTGACACTGCACGCGCGCTCAGAGCCCAAAGGGGAGGAGTTTAAAGATGTGATTGGACCAGCCCAGTGCCAATCAAGAAAAGAACCAACGGGCCGCTGATCTACGTGTTTCATGGGCCGGTCTGTTAAAAAAAACTGCCTTTTTTTGTCCAATGCATTACACCGGCACAAAGATCCCAGCGCCGCCAATTAAGCAAAACTAAACGAATGGGCCGCCGATGTACCAGTATTATGGGCCGTTTAGACAAAAAAAAATGTTTTTATATACATTTTTTGAAGAATGATCTGTATCGGCCCAAAAAGTACATTCAAGCTATTTTAAAGGCATGAAGACATTTTTTTCAAGGAAAAAAAACGCTTAAATGTGTCATTTTGGTGATCAAAGATGAGTTTTAATGGATAAAATTATTAACTAGAGGGGAACTTTAATAACAAAGAGTTTTACAATATGAAGAATAATTAGCCTAATTAAATTGGAAAGCTCTTACATAGGCCTATCAATAATTTTTTAAGCGTCCAGGGTTGGAGAAAATGGTGTTTTATAAGTTGTTTAAAGAGGGGAAAGCACATATTTCTCTTTCCTAACTCTGTTACTGTACTCTATCTTACTCTACTGGGTCTCTTGCACTTGTTCAAATGATTGCTTGTTAATTGTATTTTTCTATTTTCAAATAACCTATAGCCTAATTAAATACATTTCTCACACCAATATTTTGGATTTCATTTTGACAAATTTGATAAGCAAGACACTGTAACCTGTAACAAAATACCGTTTGGTGTATTTTTACCTATCAGTGAATAACACTGGTCTTTCACTGTGTTGATTCTCACCATTAAACTTTCACTCTGTCGTCGATGTTTCAAACTTCGAGGCTCGTCTTTTGAACAAACGAACGAACGAACGAACGTCAGGCTTCTGCTGTCACGTGACAGAGAGATCGCGAGCTCCGCTGCTAATAAACTGCAGCAGCTCTTCATTTTTTTAATATTTTTTTTTATTGATATTAAAGAATAACAAATACAGTCAGGGGGGTAAAATGAGTAAGCAAACAAAGAAAGAAACAACAACAAAAAATACATCTAGGCTATAAAGATATAAAGAAACAGCGACAAACGTAAAAGTTAAACAAAACCAATATCGTGTTTAGGTATTCTTGAATTTCTGATATATTAAAATTCAAAACAGATGCTTTCCTCCAAATGTACATTTATGAATACTAAATCTAGTGAACAGATGCAGCAGCTCTTCATTGTGCTTATGCCCGATGACATCATCACTCCCCGAAAGCTGTTTACAGTCAGATATTAGTTAGAAAAGCTTCAGATCTCCATCAATTCCACATCTTGCAAGCGTCCTCACGGCGTTTTAAAGCGAGCTTCTGTATCTATCATATCTTGTCCCCGAACCTGGGGTTTTCTGCACGTTTAATAAGGCTAAACGAGACCGCTATGCCTCCAATTTATTGGTCTAACGAGCAAAGTAGCGTAATAGCAGCACAAACATCATGATCTGTTTAGAGTCGCCCTTTCAAGTTCTCCCTCGCCCTCATTTAGGCTTTTGTTCGGGAACGACTGAACATAAACACGGGAATATAAACCTCCTTAATGAGTGATGTCACGAAAGCCTAGTTTACCAGATGTACACGAAACAGCCCTCGTGCACGAGCACACATAACTCGTGCACGCGTGTTGCCAAAGCCTGCTCAAGAAGCCGCTGTTTATTCTTTGCGTCCGTTTTCTCTCCTACTGTATTTCAATAGAATGTTCAATATTCAAATAAATTGAAGTTTGAAATTTATTTCTATTTAATTTAGAAACGTGTATACCAATGTCGTATGTGAATTTATAAACCATCCCTAGATGTGCGAATGTCCAACGTCAAATGTCAGTATATTTTTACAGATTTTTTTAATAATTATACAGAATTTGAAACACTGAATTTGTTGAAGTGAAATAAAATGGACCGAAATATTATATATATATATTGAATATTATAGGTTTTATTTTTAAACCGTTTGAATATTTTGGAAGTGAAATATGAAAAGTGAATATGGATTATTGAATTTTTAGCGTAATAATGAAATTGTGTTTGAAATGTTTTTAATTGAAATATTCACAGCTGAAATATTCAAGGTGAACATGTTGAATTCTCATTAGTGCACATGTTGAGTTCTCATTAGTGCAAAGTGAAGGTGAACATGTCGAGTTCTCATTAGTGCACAGTGAAGGTGATCATGTTGAGTTCTCATTAGTGCACAGTGAAGGTGAACATGTTGAGTTCTCATTAGTGCACAGTCAAGGTGAACATGTTGAGTTCTCATTAATGCACAGTGAAGGTGAACAGGTTGAGTTCTCATTAGTGCACAGTGAAGGTGAACATGTTGAGTTCTCATTAGTGCACAGTCAAGGTGAACATGTTGAGTTCTCATTAGTGCACAGTGAAGGTGAACAGGTTGAGTTCTCATTAGTGCACAGTCACTGTGAACATGTTGAGTTCTCATTAATGCACAGTGAAGGTGAACAGGTTGAGTTCTCATTAGTGCACAGTGAAGGTGAACATGTTGAGTTCTCATTAGTGCACAGTCAAGGTGAACATGTTGAGTTCTCATTAATGCACAGTGAAGGTGAACAGGTTGAGTTCTCATTAGTGCAAAGTGAAGATGAACATGTTGAGTTCTCATTAGTGCACAGTGAAGGTGATCATGTTGAGTTCTCATTAGTGCACAGTGAAGGTGAACATGTTGAGTTCTCATTAGTGCACAGTCAAGGTGAACATGTTGAGTTCTCATTAATGCACAGTGAAGGTGAACAGGTTGAGTTCTCATTAGTGCACAGTGAAGGTGAACATGTTGAGTTCTCATTAGTGCACAGTCAAGGTGAACATGTTGAGTTCTCATTAGTGCACAGTGAAGGTGAACAGGTTGAGTTCTCATTAGTGCACAGTCACTGTGAACATGTTGAGTTCTCATTAATGCACAGTGAAGGTGAACAGGTTGAGTTCTCATTAGTGCACAGTGAAGGTGAACATGTTGAGTTCTCATTAGTGCACAGTCAAGGTGAACATGTTGAGTTCTCATTAATGCACAGTGAAGGTGAACAGGTTGAGTTCTCATTAGTGCACAGTCACTGTGAACATGTTGAGTTCTCATTAATGCACAGTGAAGGTGAACAGGTTGAGTTCTCATTAGTGCACAGTGAAGGTGAACATGTTGAGTTCTCATTAGTGCACAGTCAAGGTGAACATGTTGAGTTCTCATTAATGCACAGTGAAGGTGAACATGTTGAGTTCTCATTAGTGCACAGTGAAGGTGTACATGTTGAGTTCTCATTAGTGCACAGTCAAGGTGAACATGTTGAGTTCTCATTAATGCACAGTGAAGGTGAACATGTTGAGTTCTCATTAGTGCACAGTCACTGTGAACATGTTGAGTTCTCATTAGTGCACAGTCAAGGTGAACATGTTGAGTTCTCATTAGTACACAGTGAAGGTGAACATGTTGAGTTCTCATTAGTGCACAGTCAAGGTGAACATGTTGAGTTCTCATTAGTGCACAGTCAAGGTGAACATGTTGAGTTCTCATTAGTGCACAGTGAAGGTGAACATGTTGAGTTCTCATTAGTGCACAGTCAAGGTGAACATGTTGAGTTCTCATTAGTACACAGTGAAGGTGTACATGTTGAGTTCTCATTAGTGCACAGTCAAGGTGAACATGTTGAGTTCTCATTAGTGCACAGTGAAGGTGAACATGTTGAGTTCTCATTAGTGCACAGTCACTGTGAACATGTTGAGTTCTCATTAGTGCACAGTCAAGGTGAACATGTTGAGTTCTCATTAGTACACAGTGAAGGTGAACATGTTGAGTTCTCATTAGTGCACAGTGAAGGTGAACATGTTGAGTTCTCATTAGTGCACAGTGAAGGTGAACAGGTTGAGTTCTTATTAGTGCACAGTGAAGGTGAACATGTTGAGTTCTTATTAGTGCACAGTGAAGGTGAACATGCTGAGTTCTCATTAGTGCACAGTGAAGGTGTACATGTTGAGTTCTCATTAGTGCACAGTCAAGGTGAACATGTTGAGTTTTCATTAGTGCACAGTGAAGGTGAACATGCTGAGTTTTCATTAGTGCACAGTGAAGGTGAACAGGTTGAGTTCTTATTAGTGCACAGTGAAGGTGAACATGCTGAGTTCCCCTTCAGGGACTACCGCTGCGTGAAATCGCAGTGGGAACGCCCTCAGCGTGACGCGTCTGAAGCATGAATGAAATCAGTCAATGGAGAGAATGAGCGTACGGCGAGTGACGTCATCGACCAGGAAGCTATAAATATCCCCTGAGTACACAACACGCCAGCTTTTAGTTACTTCAGCAGCTCTGTGTGTGTCTGAATCTGTCGATTGTGTTTGTCTGTTTTGTCAGGAGTTTTCACTATATATATTTTATATAAAAAAACCAATATGAGCGAGCAGTATAAGAAGTGTGTTCCCCCCTGTACTCGGCACATCACGGGTGGGGATTCACACGAGCTAAGTGTGGCTTGTTTGGGAGTGCAGCAATGCCCAGTCGGCTCTCGAGGGAGTCGATTGTCAGCATTGCGAGCGTTTTCCCTTGAGAACTCTGCGCTCGCGGCGATCGCTCTTCGAGGAGAGTGATTTGCTGCGAGCTCCCCGAGGCTCGGGTCCCGCTTCTGTTGAGGCAGAGCGGCGGCGCTTGTCTTTGGGCTTGCAGATGGATCTCGCTGGCGACGTTGAGACGGGCTCCGCCCTATCTCAGCTATTTCCGACGAGATCTAGTGCCTCTCACCCGGCTCTGGAAGCACGCGCTGCGGCGGTTACTTCTGCCCGGGTGGAGGCACATGATGATGTTGAATTGAGATTTTCCAGTTCTGAGGAGCTGGATGTCGAAAGTTTATTATCAGAGAAAACTAGTTTATCACATTATACTGCAAATGAAGAAGGTTTGATGGATGTATTATCTCGGGCTGTTGAAAAGCTAAAAAAAAAAAAAATAACAGTATCG
The DNA here is from genome assembly GCF_051911475.1 of Siphateles boraxobius. Lineage (NCBI taxonomy): Eukaryota > Metazoa > Chordata > Actinopteri > Cypriniformes > Leuciscidae > Siphateles > Siphateles boraxobius. Next base: position 18,880 of record NW_027508821.1, on the reverse strand, counting down.
AGTGGCCAGCTGATAGACAGGTTTCTAGAATTAAAAGCAATCTAGATGATAGATTTCTGTCTGCACGACCTCAACCTTCTAGCCGGTGCTTACCGTTCTTCCCAGATCTTCATGCTGAGGTTTCAAAGACCTGGGTTAGACCGGTTTCAAGCAGAATTTACACAAATCAGTCCAATGCTTATGGTAACATTGTTGGTGCTAAATCTGCTGGTTATGTGACGATACTGTAGGCGGAGGAGACGCTTGCGAGCTATCTCTCTCCTGCTTCATCGTCTTCACTTAAAGCACCGGCTCTTCCACCAAAAAATAAATAAATAAATAAATATATATACCTCTGTGCTGGTGGGGAAGGCTTACTCGGTGGCTCGGCAGGCGGCTGCATGTTTGCATACGATGACTTTTATGCAGGCTTTTCAGGCCGACCTGCTCAAAGGAAATCTGAGGGGGGTCCCCGCCGAGAGAGACTTGCGTTCACCTCCCTTAAGGGTGCCCTGTCTCTCCCGGCGCCCTCAGGGGCCCGTCCTACTAACCCTGCCGAAACAGGGCGTAGAAGGGTCTGGCGAGTGCTTTCCCGAGGGACGCTCGCCGCCTCTAAGGAGGGTTCTAGTGTGTTCAGACCAGTCGTTCCCTGCCGGTGCGCCGTTACAGGGCACTGTGTCTGTCACGCAGAATGTTCAACCAGAGCAAAGTCTTTCTTCGAGTTCGTCTTCAAAAAGAGCACAGCAGAAGCGGAGTGTCACGTCTCGTGCCCCCCTGCAGAGAAACTGGAGGGACGAGGCGGGGTGCTCTCCGGCGCGGCCTTCTCGGGGCAGGACTGATCTGAGGACAGTCATTGTCGCCAGAAAGGCCGCGTCGAAAAAGTCCTGACGGGCTGAACGTCAGGACTCTGAGGGTGGTCCCCATCGGGAAAAACTTGAGTTCACCGCACAAAAACACGGTGCCCTGTCTTTCTCGATGCCCTCAGGGGTCTGTTCTACTAACCCTGCCTATACAGGGCGTAGAGAGACTCGGCGAGCGATTTCCCGAGGGACGCTCGCCCCCTCCAAGGAGGGTTGTGGAGTGCTCAGACCAGCTGTTTCCTGCCAGTATGTTACAGGGCGCTGTGTCTGTCACTCGGGATGTTCATCCGGAGGCCAGCCTCGAGAGGCTGGTTCCCTTAGTAGAGTTCCTGGCGGAATGGGTCCCCCACCCAGCAGGGAGTTAGGATACTACTTCATCGAAAAAAAAAAAATCCTGACGTGCTGAACGTCAGGGTTCTGAGGGTGGTCCCTATCGTGAAAGACCTGAGTTCACTGCACAAGAACACGGTGCCCTGTCTTTTCCGATGCCCTCAGTGGTCTGCTCTACTAACCCTGCCTTCACAGGGGGTAGAGAGACTCGGCGAGCGATTTCCCGAGGGACGCTCGCCCCCTCCGAGGAGGGTTGTGGAGTGCCCAGACCAGCTGTTCCCTGCCAGTACGTTACAGGGCGCTGTGTCTGTCACTGGGGATGTTCAAATCAGATGCGAGGACTGGTTTGTCATGATAGATCTAAAGGACGTTTACTTCCATGTATCTATCCTCCCTCAACACAGGAAGTTCCTGAGGTTCGCTTTCGGGGGCGAAGCGTACCAATATCGGGTTCTTCCGTTCGGCCTAGCACTGTCACCCCGAACATTCACGAAGTGTACGGATGCTGCTATAGCCCCGCTGAGGTTACAGGGCATCCGCTTTCTGTACTATATAGACGATTGCTTGATTCTAGCTCAATCGGAACAACAGGCGGTTCGGCACCGAGATGTCGTTCTTGCTCATATCAAGTGACTGGGGCTGAGGCTCAACGCCAAAAAGAGTGTTCTTTCTCCATTACAGAGAACCACTTTTCTAGGTGTAGTGTGGGATTCAACGACGATGCAGGCACGATTGTCACCTGCTCGTATTGCTTTGATTCTCGCTGCAGTAGATCAGGTCAAGCTAGGCCAGTCATCCACTGTAAAACAGTTCCAGAGACTGCTAGGTCTCATGGCAGCTGCGTCCAACGTGATACCTCTTGGCCTCTTGCACATGAGACTGTTACAGTGGTGGCTCAGGACCAAGGGATTCTCCCCGAGGGGAAATCCGCTTCGCATGATCGTGAGTTTGCGACGGTGTCATCACGCCCTGATCATGTGGAAAGATCCTTGGTTTCTGTCCCAAGGCCCTGTGTTAGGAGCTCCTTGTCGTCGCGTTATGCTAATGACAGATGCCTCTCTCACGGGTGGGCTCAGGGTCTGTGGGAGGACCATCATCGTCTGTGGCACTTAAACTGCCTAGAGATGTTGGCGGTGTTTCAGGCTCTGAAACACTTCCTCCCAGACCTAAGGGGCCACCATGTTCTTGTCCAGACAGACAACACATCGGTGGTTTCTTATATCAACCATCAGGGGGGTTTGCGTTCTCGCCCGCTTTACAAACTGGCACGTCAGATCCTTCTATGGTCCCAGGGGAAAATTCTTTCTCTTAGAGCTTTTATCTCCCGGGGTATTTAAATCAGGGGGCAGACATCCTGTTAAGACAGGGGCCGAGGCCCGGGGAATGGAGTTTTCACCCCGAGGTGGTGGAACTCCTATGGAAACATTTCGGTCTTGCCGAGGTAGACCTATTTGCTTCTCGAGAAACATCACACTGCCTGCTGTGGTTCTCTCTCAGCCATCCAGCCCCGCTGGGGTTGGATGCGATGGTACATCCGTGGCCGAGGTCACGCTTGTACGCTTTTCCCCCGATCGCTCTGCTCCCAGGAGTTCTGGAGAGGGTTCGCCGGGACGGGCTCAGTCTCCTGCTAATAGCCCCGTTCTGGTCGGCCCGGGTATGGTTTGCGGACCTAGTGTCTCTCCTCAACGGCTCTCCCCTAGAGATACCGATCAGGAGAGATCTGCTCTCTCAGGCGAGTGGGTCGATCCTTCACCCCCGTCTAGAGCTATGGAGGCTGTGGGCTTGGCCTCTGAGGGGGCCCAGCTCATAGATTCTGGTCTCTCGGCTGAGGTCGTTGAGACCATCCTCCGATCCAGAGCTCCCTCCACGAGGAAGTTATATGCCGCGAGGTGGAAACTTTTCACCTCTTGGTGTGGAGAGCGCCAGCAGGACCCAGTTAACTGCCCGGTTGGTACAGTCCTGGATTTCCTGCAGGACCGTCTCTCCACAGGGTTATCCCACTCCACACTGAAGGTGTATGTGGCGGCCTTAGCTGCTTACCACACCCCTTCAAGTGGAGGTTCCCTCGGGAAACACCCGCTTATGTCTCGCTTCCTTCGTGTCACCTTGAGGCTGAGGCCTGCAGTTCGCACAAGGGTACCAGCTTGGGATCTGGCCGTCATCTTAGAAGGTCTCTCCCTTGCTCCTTTCCAGACCATCGAGGACGTTTCGGAAAAGTTTCTTACTCTAAAGACTATCCTTCTTCTCGCTATCTCATCTCTAAAAAGAATTGGAGATATTCAAGCACTTTCGGTGGCTCCCTCGTGCCTGGAATTTGCTCCTGGTTGGTTAAGGCCTTTCTCTTTCCGAGACCAGGTTATGTTCCTAAGGTTCCAACTGTTTCAGTTAGACCTATAGTTCTGCAGGTTTTCTGTCCTCCGCCTTTTCTGACGTCAGACCAGGAGAAAATTAATTTGCTGTGCCCAGTTTGGGTTTTGATGCTTACGTCCACAGAGCTGCCCTGTGGAGGAGATCGGAACAAATGTTCGTCTGTTTGGGTCACCTAAGAAAGGGTGTCCTGCATCTAGAAAAAGGATGAGCAAGTGGGTGGTCGAGGCCATCCCACTTGCTTATGGTTCGGCCCATCAGCATTCACTTTGGCTGTAAGGGCTCATTCCACCCGGAGTATGGCTGCTTCTACAGCTCTTCTTTCAGGAGCTTCTCTTCAGGACGTTTGTGATGCGGCAGGCTGGTCCTCACCGCACACTTTCGTTAGATTTTATTCCCTCGATCTTAGCTCCACTCCCGGGGCTCAGGTTCTCTCGTCGGTTTGTGTCTCCTAATGACACACGACGGGGATTTGGTCGTATGGGGATGTGGGTATTGCGTTCCCACTGCGATTTCACGCAGCGGTAGTCCCTGAAGGGGAACGTCCCGGGTTACGTATGTAACCCTAGTTCCCCGAAGGGACGGACGCTGCGTGTCCTGCCATACTCTCGGCATCCCCTTGGGTCGCTGCTTCAGTAACTTTTAAGCTGGCGTATTGTGTACTCAGGGGATATTTATAGCTTCCTGGTCGATGACGTCACTCGCCGTACGCTCATTCTCTCCATTGACTGATTTCATTCATGCTTCAGACGCGTCACGCTGAGGGCGTTCCCACTGCGATTTCACGCAGCGTCCGTCCCTTCGGGGAACTAGGGTTACATACGTAACCCGGGACGTTTTCATTAGTGCACAGTGAAGGTGAACAGGTTGAGTTCTTATTAGTGCACAGTGAAGGTGAACATGCTGAGTTTTCATTAGTGCACAGTGAAGGTGAACATGCTGAGTTTTCATTAGTGCACAGTGAAGGTGAACAGGTTGAGTTCTTATTAGTGCACAGTGAAGGTGAACATGCTGAGTTTTCATTAGTGCACAGTGAAGGTGAACAGGTTGAGTTCTTATTAGTGCACAGTTAAGGTGAACATGCTGAGTTTTCATTAGTGCACAGTGAAGGTGAACAGGTTGAGTTCTTATTAGTGCACAGTGAAGGTGAACAGGTTGAGTTCTCATTAGTGCACAGTGAAGGTGAACAGGTTGAGTTCTCATTAGTGCACAGTGAAGGTGAACATGTCGAGTTCTCATTAGTGCACAGTGAAGGTGAACATGTTGAGTTCTCATTAGTGCACAGTGAAGGTGAACATGTTGAGTTCTCATTAGTGCACAGTGAAGGTGAACATGTTGAGTTCTCATTAGTGCACAGTGAAGGTGAACATGTTGAGTTCTCATTAGTGCACAGTGAAGATGAACATGTCAAGTTCTCATTAGTGCACAGTGAAGATGAACATGTCAAGTTCTTATTAGTGCACAGTGAAGGTGAACAGGTTGAGTTCTCATTAGTGCACAGTGAAGATGAACATGTTGAGTTCTCATTAGTGCACAGTGAAGGTGAACAGGTTGAGTTCTCATTAGTGCACAGTGAAGGTGAACAGGTTGACTTCTTATTAGTGCACAGTGAAGGTGAACATGTTGAGTTCTCATTGGTGCACAGTGAAGGTGAACATGTTGAGTTCTCATCAGTGCACAGTGAAGGTGAACATGTTGAGTTCTCATTAGTGCACAGTGAAGGTGAACATGTTGAGTTCTCATTAGTGCACAGTGAAGGTGAACATGTTGAGTTCTCATTAGTGCACAGTGAAGGTGAACATGTTGAGTTCTCATTAGTGCACAGTGAAGGTGAACATGTTGAGTTCTCATTAGTGCACAGTGAAGGTGAACATGTTGAGTTCTCATCAGTGCACAGTGAAGGTGAACATGTTGAGTTCTCATTAGTGCACAGTGAAGGTGAACATGTTGAGTTCTCATTAGTGCACAGTGAAGGTGAACAGGTTGAGTTCTCATTAGTGTGCGTGTGTCACCTCTCCTCGGGTGTGTACTCGTGCTCGTGTAATGATCGCTGTCGGCAGTGAAGCTCAGAGTCTCTGCATTACTGGAGCCTTCGGTGGAACAGAAACACTGCTCTACTCCAGCATACTCATCATCAGACCCGGTGAACGCACCCGATACACACAACACACTGACTTACTGACCATTCAAACGCTGTTTACTAAAACATGAACATATTAGTGGCACACTCAAAAAAAGATTCAATGACATTCTATATAGAATACAACCCTGGGTTATTATGCCCAAAAAGGTTCTATATAAGGAGAAACCATAGCACTTTCATGTTTAACAGGTTATTTAAAATAGTCTATAGCAATAAAGTATGTTTAATTAATACACTCTGAAAAATGCTGGGTTGTTTCAACTCAAATTTGGATCAAATATGGACAAATCGAAATGTTGGGTTAAATTTTTAATCCAACACTCTGATTTGTCCATATTTTACCGAAAATGTTATAACATTAAAAATGTATGAATTAAAACTAAATCCATAAAATTACCCGATGAACTCTGACAGAACCTTTAATGATCCATATAGAACCTTAGAGAAAGAAATAGTAAATTTAACACATATTGATGGGGCAAGTGGTCACAGTAAGTCTGGCATTAAATATGTATTACAGCCTTTTCAGCAGAATTTGTATGAGAATATAAATTTGTTTCGGAACGTGCAGAGAACAGTCAAAAGTAACATTCCCATAATGTTTGCAAAATGGAACGTTTCTTTAATGTTAAAGTTAAATGTATATAAATATGTATGTATATATATATATATATATATATATATATATATAAATGAACTAAATTAATAACTTTTTTACAGCAGAAATGAACCATCACTGAACTTACTTAAGCTGGACTGTGACGCTATTTTGTTCTGGAAAGAAACTTTGTTGCATTATTTTCCTGTTATCTCTGTAAAGCTGCTTTAAAAACACTGTGTTGTAAAAAGCGCTATATAAATAAGGTGACTTGACTATAATAACGGCTCACTTTGTGGCAATCTAATCTAACTCTTTAAAATCCTGGGTTGTTTCAACCCAAATCTGGGACAAATATAGACAAACCCAGCTGTTGGGTTACATTTTTAAATAACATTTTTAACTACAGGTTTGGGTTTGTCCATATTTGACCCAAAATTGGGTTAAAACAACCCAGCATTTTTAAAGTGTAGTAAATATGGAAAAACCCAGCCGTTGAGTTACATTTTTTAATTACATTTTTAATCACACATTTGGGTTTGTCCATATCTGACCCAAAATGGGTTAAAACAACCCAACATTTTCAAAGTGTAGTAAATATGGACAAACCCAGCCGTTGAGTTGCATTTTTTAATTACATTTTTAATCACACATTTGGGTTTGTCCATATCTGACCCAAAATTGGGTTAAAACAACATAGCATTTTTAAAGTGTAGTTAATATGGACAAACCCAGCCGTTGAGTTATATTTTTTAATTACATTTTTAACCACAGGTTTGGGTTTGTCCATATCTGACCCAAAAATTGGGTTAAAACAACTAAACAACCAAAACAAAGTGTATTATATTGTATTTATTCTGCCATAGTCTCTCAGTGAGTTTGATGCCTGTATGCGTGTTGGTTGTCTCCCGCTCGGGGTCCAGTGTTGTGGGGGGTCATCGGCCCCGGGCCCCGCGGTTCGTCGGCCTCGTCGGGCACAGGAGAGTTAATTGCTAGTTTGGAGGTTGACGCTGAGTGAAGTTGGCAGCCTGTGCGCAGAGAGCCAGTGAGATCCGCTGCATATTCACTCTGTCCGAGGCGATCGGCGCATCTGTCAGCGCAAGCCGCGCTCGAGCCGGACCCGTGCCGTAGCTCCGGGCCGCAGCCGCGCACGCTGGACACTCACACGGGGCAGAAAGAGCCACATCGCATTTACAACTCAATTACAGCCACCGCGCCGGCCGAGAGCAGGGTCACCACACAGATGTTTCACTAGGAAAAGCCTTTTCTTTGTCAGATCGGTTTGTTGTGCAGTCGAGAGACGAGATCCTGCAGCGCCGCTGGAGAACTCGGACCCGGACGCGTGTTCCCGTCACACACAGGTCTGCCAGCTCACCTGTGTATATCAGATACACACACGCCTGACTCAGTGTGTTCGCTAATTATAGCCCTGAGAAGTTTCCTCATCGTCTCAGTCAGTCACATCAAGGTTACAGTGAAGCACTCGAACCTGCTTTTACTCTCACCGCCATCAGAATAACAGCTCCTAAAGACTGTGACCCCTGTGTGACCCCTGTGTGACCTCATCGGCCTGTTACACTTTACACCTTGATTTGATTTGATTTACTAGACAAAAATGTTGTGAAATACACTCATTTGTCAAGGATTACACAATAAAGTTAAAAACGTATTTCCATTGCGGTCCTTGATTGTTAAAAGTGATCAGTTCACTTAACTTAAAAAAATCTAGTAAACCTATTGCCTTAAAATTATTAAGTAAATAAACTTAATGCTTAATTGAAAAAATTAAGTTATGTGAACTTGCCAATTCCACATGACTTAATTTGGATTAAGCATGAAGTTGTCAGTCACATCAAGGTTACAGTGAAGCACTCGAACCTGCTTTTACTTTCACAGTCATCAGAATAACAGCTCGTAAAGACTGTGACCTCTGTGACCCCTGTGTGACCTCTGTGACCCCTGTGTGACCCCATCGGCCCATTACACTTTACACCTTGCTATAAAAACAGAACATGTTGCAGCGGTTAAGACCCGTCTGCACACTGATTATCTTCATGACGCTCGTCAGATTTACATGAGGAAGAAGAGCACATTTGCATCTGAATTGTCAAAATTAACATACAACCCAATCCTTGAGTGGTGAAACGTGCGTTTCTGTTGACGAAAATACTCAAAATGTAATTCAAATGAATTAAAACAGAACATCTGAAAATAAAAGACTGTATAAAATATTGATAAGAATGTAATAGTATCTCAATGATACTTTTATCATCAGTCACTCAGTCTGATACAACGGGACAAAAATACCATTTCAAAAGTGGGTAATTTTTTTCTTTATTCTATAACAAAACACACTACATTACAAATAAATGTATATTTTAAAAACATTGATTAAAGAGGATTGTGCACTTGCTGTAGTTTCAGGCTCTACTAGAACAGGTTTTCCTGCTTGAATGTTGATTATTTTCCTCATATTCTCCATTGTTGCGGCTCCTCTCTTCCCAGTCTGTCAGTAACGCTCTGTTTACTTCCTGTCTCTATGAAGCCCCTCCCTCTGAAAAGCACACTGTGCTCTGATTGGTCGGCTGGAGCAGTGTGTTGTGATTGGTCGAGCGCTTCGAGTGTGTTTGGGAAATGTCCCGCCCCTTCCCATAACCGCCAGTTTAACACACTACTAACTAACTCAACCTGGCCCCGCCCCTTTATTCTGCGTATGAATTATTGATTTTTTTGCTGTAAAACACTTAAACTGCTCTCATGTTTTACATATTTTAAGCAAAGTAACAGCAACAGCGTGAAAGTGAACCACACATAACAGGCACAACACCGAAATACTAATATCTATTGGTATAACATGCGTCACATGACTAAACTTATCGTTTTTAAATTCCTCAGTTTGCATCACGAAAACAGCGTTTTCAAAAAGCTTTGTTTTCCATAATAAAAACATCTCTCAGTGTGAACACCTCAGCATCAGCAAGTAACATTACGAGCTTTTTCTTCAGCTAATGTAGAAATCAAGTTGTCGTAGTAAATTTAGCAGCTTTTATCCCTTCAGCGCTCCATCGCAGGGCCGAGCTCCAGCCGTTGATATTGTTTTAGAGTATATTTACTCAGCTGTAGTGGACTCATTATAGAGGCCTATTCCCCTCGCTCTGCCTCCATTTTCTCTCTCTCTCCGCTTGCGTTGGACGTCGGGAACAATAGGTGTGCAATTATCAGGAGCGGGGCCCGGAGCCAGCGTTTGATGTGGCTCTAGAGAGGGCTTGCACTCCCGTGTTTTTCTGAAGCGTTATTAGCTCGCGAGCACAAAAGCCGGGCCATAAATAAGCGACTGGCAGCCACAATATGCTAGAAATAATGTTTATCCTGCCGGCAGAGGCTCTGGCCCTCATTAGTTCCCTCGGGAAGCCACTTTGTCCCGCTGTCCGTCTCGTCCTCGACTCCATCTTCTGCGTGTGGAAGTCACGGTGGGTATTGTTGTTGTCCGGCTGCTGGTTAATATCAGCGTGACTGCTTTAAGCAAATGTAGTATTCTGTATTTAAAGGGGCAGTTCACCATACAATTAACGTTTGTTTATCATTCACCTACAAAAGCTTACGACGAATAACATCTCCTTCCTGACTCAGTCTAGCAAAAGTTACATCACTTTGTACTCAGGATTAGAATAAAAATGAGGATAACTAACTGAAGATACTTGTTTAATTAAGCATCCAATGTAATGAGGTCATGTGACCACAGTGCAGCAATGCAGAACTGTTTGAAATGTTTGCTGTTAATCATTTTATCTTCATTCTTTATTAATGATCAATTTATCATTTCTAAATTAATTATTACATTATTTACAAACCAGTTACTGTTACGGCTAGTGATGGACGCTTTCGAAACACTCTTCCAGTGATTTGGAAGTCACGTGATCTCCAGTGGCGGCCTTATGCATCCGGGGGCCGTTTCAATAACTAATATGGGGCCCTACCCATATAAAACATAAACATAATAGAGCAGAAAATTCCAGATTCCTGTTGGTTTGCATCAATGGTATATTATTTTATTACGTGCACTTTCAGCTTCATGAACAGGCAGCTCAACATAGAAATCATCCAACCATATGTGATTAAAACTATATACAATTACAGTGTTTTACGTTGGAATAAGCCTCGCCCTTCCACGGACCGCAACTTCTCTGCTTAATTGATTAAAAGCGCAGTATATTTTCAGCTGTCTGGGCTGACATAAAATAAACAGCTCAAACATCCCCTCAACTTAAATTATTAACAAAAGCAAAGAAGCAACCGTGTCTGACTGACACTGAACCGAACTTATCATACATACAATGATGGGCTTCGTGTTATTCTGCACGAGCTCCCGGGCGGCGGGCGCAGATTTCACCTGAGCCCTTTTTAGAAATCCAGCTTTCTGTGTTTGAGTGCCCTGATAAGTTCATCTTTGTCGGCAACTTAACGGCAAAAAAGGCAAAGGTATAAACAAATAAACTAACGTTACCGGTATTATACTTGAGATCACTTAAGGCCCTGTCCCAAATGGCACATTCCGGACTTGTGTACTTCCTCAGAGTCCACACTTCGGTGACGTCATGTAGTGCAGACCTTTAGGGCCCTTAGCGTGAGTCCGCGAGGTCGCATTGAGAGGTATTTTTGGGACAGACTCGATCATCACGCCGGAAACAGGAAGAAGGTCTCAGCTCAGACGTCGAAGCTGAATAAACTTAAAGGTCATCTCGTTAGTCCCTTTTTTAGAAAAATATCACAAATATCATTAAAAAAAATTACAGTCTTTAGCATCGAGAACAGGATTTATTTTATTTTCCCAAATCTTATGTCCATGTGAACTAAACAGCCTGCTTTTACAGTTCTATAATTGTGTATGGCACTTGGTCATTAGAATAGATGTCATGGTTTGGTAAATGATCAATACAGTTTGGCCAAAAATTTATATCACGTTTTTTTTCAAAATTATGCCGGTTTTCTGGTTTATGACGGGGTTTTTTTCATGCATAATCAGGTGTTCAAAGCATTTTCTACTGGTTGAGAGAGGAATTACTGCAGTAAATAGACTTAGGATGGTCTATTTTACTGTAATTAGTGAATATTGTAGAATAGAATAGCGCCCAGTATAACCTAAAATTGTTATTTCTTAACGTTCTAATAACGTTCTTATAACCAGGAAGTAACGTTAATACAACGATTATATTCCAGAAGAATTGTACGTTCTAATGACGTTTGAATGATGTTCTTATAACCAAGCAAGAACGTTAATACAACGTTTATATAACGGGAGAATTGAACGTTCTCATAACGTTTTGAATAAAGTTCTTATAACCAAGAAATAACGTTAATACAACGTCTAAAAAACTGGACATTTTGAATGTCCCTAGAACATTCAGAAATAACGTTAACGTTTTTATAACTTAAAGGGAACGTTATGAAAACGTTCTTATAACCTAAAACTGTTAGCTGGGGAAGAGGAGAGATCTGCGATTGCACTGAACACGTTTTAAGTGCAGGATTCTCTGAGCGAACACAGAGAAAATAGACCTATTTTAACAAGAGCCGCGTGTATCTGAGAGCGCGGCACATTATATTCCGCGCGAGAGCAGAGATTCCCGCTCGCGCATTATATTAATGTACTTTCGCGCTACAATAATGCGCTCAGCATCCATCGTCCATGTACCGTAACAGACACTGCTGTTTGTTTACTCTCACTCGTCGCTGCTTAGAAGTGCAACACTGTAAAGGGTCCGTCTGAAACAGTGTCGCGTAACGTTCGTTCCGAACGCTGTGTAATTAAATACACCGGTATGGCGGTTTATTCAAAATCAATATCGTGACGAAAATATAAACCGGTTTTCGGTTTGAACCGGTTTACCGCCCAGGACTAATAATAACACATAATGTTCAATTTTAACACAAAATTAAAATGTAAATGAGTTTAAGAAAAATGTATTGAGATTGAGGAGTCACGTGCCGATGTGGGCGGGGTCTGAGCCGGTCTGCCATGATGGTGGGAGACGCTATCGGTTGCCAGGGGCAACGCCATCAGAACTTCACAGAAGCGCGACTAAACATTCAAGAGCTCTTTCATTTTTGCGCATTTATTATTTTCGTGCATTTATTATTTCGGCGGGACAGAGACGGATCTACGAATATGAGAAAAAAACGAAGAAAGTAAAGAAATGCAAAAAGATAAGACGAAAGAAAAGGGACCTTACAGGAACAAGCTCACACCAAGCGCAAAACAGCGGTATTTGGAGAAGCAGCATCAAGATATTTGTTCTTTTGCACTAGGAACAGTATTGTTATTTTATTATTATTACTTATGTTGTCCATGAAACTTATGTTGTCCGAAAAAAATACTTATTCAGTTCTCGATAAATATTGTTAAGCCATATCAAGTTGTTTCAAGCATTTATTTCAAGAAATAAAAAAGTAATGAACAAGGCACTCAAACAACACTTTTGCACATGTTCGTTAAGGCACAGCAAACAGTGTCAACTTATCAAGGGCATCAGCCAACCAAGCAATCCGGCGTCTCCTCGTCAGGTCAGAGACTTGCTCTCCCTGATGCTGTGTCCATTTCGGTAACCTAAAAAACTGTATTCCATTCTTCCTATGTTTTCCAAATGTATCGTGTGAGGTACTGGAGCAGTTTTTAACGCAGCAGTGACTTCCAGTGTGGAATTGCGAGAACCTCCTCTACTACCGAGTTAACAACACACGTAAACAATCTTGTTTTGCCGCCGGAATCCTGCCAACATGGCGGAGAGGGTGAGAATCCCGCGAGATCCCGTGATATCGAGGGGAGGGGCTCTGTACCATGACGACAACTCCTCACTCTCAATAGGTTTCAATATCCATACTACGTTTATATGACTATATGAAAGCCATGACATTCGGTTCTATTTATGTAATGAATCATAATGCGATCGTATTATTTAACACGCTATTATTATGTTTGAGATATCAACCACTGGTCGATAATGTTTGTATAAACTGTAAGTAACAACTGGTGAAATGTACGCCTATATCATAAAGCCATGTTAACAGTCCGTGAGCGAAATCTCCTCCCATCCGTTTTTCTGATTGGCATTTCGCAAGGATTCCTGGGTAGTTAAAGTGCGTGGAGCCTGCATCTATGCGAGCCTCGCGGAAGACCGCTTCAAGGGTACAAAAATTTAAGTCCACGAGACCGAAAGTCCGCATGAAGTGCGCCATTTGGGACAGGGCCTAACTGTACGTTCCCACCGCCGCCGGCGAGAGCGGCAAAATTCGCTCTCGCCGCCCTGCCAGCGACGCCGTGGAAAGATTCGTGGACGCTCTGATGCTCTGATGCTCTGACGTAGATCGAACGCATTGTCTTTTTTACAACCTTTATTTAAAGGGGCCACAAAGCAAACAAGCATGTCGATCGTTATTTTTGCAGAAAATTGATCATGGAAAAAACTTAACAATTATAGTGACATGTTTGCTAATGAAATAAACAAATTAGAAGCCATTTGTGTGGTGTGGCTTTTGTGTTCATGGTTAAGTGCTATTATAATTTGCATTCCCGCTGAAAAACAAGCATTCTAGCGCAAAAATATTG
>NW_027508820.1:610000-622500 GCF_051911475.1 Siphateles boraxobius | reverse complement strand
AATCTCAGAGACTTTTAAAGGCTTTCTGAAGAAGCTCAGGGACTCTTTTTTTTTTTTTTTTTTTTTTAAAATCAAAAAAGCTTACAGCACCTGGTATTCCCAGGCGGTCTCCCATCCAAGTACTAACCAGGCCCGACCCTGCTTAGCTTCCGAGATCAGACGAGATCGGGCGTGACCTTTTTTTTTTTTTTTTTTTTATTATCAAAAAGTAACAAAAATTTTTTACATAACAATTATGAAATTATGATTCCAATCATTATAACCCCAACACTAATTCATCTCACATATCAATGAATCATACAGGGAAAAAACATAACTTAATTTTCTTCAATCTTCATCCACCAGAATATTCCAAATAAAATGTTGAACCATTATTCAAGCTCATTGTCTCTTTTCAAAAACATAAACTTAACCCTTTATTTATATCTATACTTATAAGCCCACATTCTTCATCCACAAATGCCTTTTCAAATTCCTCTTTGCTCAAATATTGCCACATTAGATACACATTCTTTCTTACAACAGTTTTAAACATCTCAATTACATCCACTTTCTTCCCTTCAAAATATGCCAAGTTCCTTCTCACCCATATTGCATATCTTGCATGACTTAACATAAAATTCCAGAAATTAACCCTCTTGTCTTTGTGATTCATACATTCACCGAATAAAAACAGTTTTTTCCATTCATTCCCTGTTACATCTTTTCCCATTCCATCCTTGACCATCTTTTTCAATTTTTCATGGAACACTTGAAGCTCTTTACATTCAAAGAATATATGCATCAGGGTCTCTGGCTCTGTCCCACATAAATCACATTCCCTTTTCACATTTTTGTTTATTTGATGGATTACCACCTTTGTGTATATCCTATTATGTCTGAGCTTAAAGTCCAGGTTCTCACAATCCAGTCCATTATATTTCACCCTTAAGTTCTTCCAAATTGTCTTCACATTCAAATCTGGAAATAGTTTTGTCCATACAGCTTCTGATGCAGGCATTTTGATTTCCTTTTTCAGCAACATCTTATATATCATTTTCACATTTATCTCAGACAAATACTTCTTATTATTATTTTCCATAATGTACATTTCTGGAATTCCCCAATTTCCCACTTTAACAGTCTCTCTCTCTATCCTTTCCACCCAGCTCTTAGGCAGGCTTATTTTAATATTTTCACACTCACGGTCCACTTTTGCTTGTTCAATCTCATCATCCCATCCCACCACACAGTCATATATTGCCCTATTTGGTAAGAACCCCTTCACATATTCATATGCCATATCTTTTACTTTTCTAATACCCGCTCTCATGAACAATCTATTGTAAAGCATTTTCCCTCCTAACCTTACTTTTGGATTCAAGAAAATTGGCTGATGATGCACTTGATTTATATTCTCACATTCATATCCCACATTCACTACAAACTCAGACCATGCACTAAAGACTTCCTGATAAAATAATGGCACCTTTTCAATCATTGGTTTTTTTAAGGCCATGAACAATCCTTCCTCACCACATCCTGCACTTTTATCTAAGTAATTTCTCATATAACCCTTCCATCCATACTCTACTTTATCATATAGATATTTTTTTATCGCTTTCACTCTTATTGCCTTTCTTTTAACTTCTAAATCAATCAACTTCAAGCCTCCCTCCTTATAATCCGCTATTAGAGTTTTTGCTGATATTCTAACTCCTTTACCTCCCCACAAAAAAATATTCACTGTCTCTTTAATTCCATTCAACACCCAATTTGGTAGGTCTATTACCCCCATCACATAGTTACATTTTGTAAGCAATAATGAATTAGCTACTACTACTTTGCCTCTTAATCTTAACTCCCTTAGTCTCCAAAATTGTAAAACTTGTTTAATTTTATTTAATATTCCTGTCCACGTAGCATCTCTAGCTTCTTTTACATTTACTCCTATGTTTACACCTAGAATCTTCAAATACTCTGTAGTTATTTTAAAGGGAGTGTCTGACCCTTTTATATCCACACCTCCTATACTCATTATTTCGGATTTATCTACATTTATTTTTGCACCTGACGCTTTTCCGTATGTTCCCATATGTTCCCTTATTCTATTTATACTCTCTATGTCCTTAACTGTAAATGTGGTATCATCTGCATACTGATGAATAATGCTGACTCCCCCATATGGTATTTGAATTCCTCTTATTTCTTTATCTCCTTTAATCAGTGTTGCCAAAGGCTCTGCTGTTATTGAGTATAGCAATGGCGACAATGGACATCCTTGCCTAACTGACCTCTCTAAAGGAAAAGGGTCAGTTAACACCCCATTAATTTTCACACAACTCTTAGCATTATCATATACTAACTTTATCCACCTTAGAATCCTCTCCCCAAATCCAAATCTTCTCATTGTTTGCTCCATGAAGCTGTGCTCTACCCTATCAAACGCCTTATTTAAATCCATCGATAAAATCAAACCGCCCTCTCCATCCTTTCCCATGCTTTCTACTACATCCCTTATTGTACTAATTGTGTCTGTGATATCTCTTCCCATTATGCTGTATGCTTGATTTGGTGATATTATTGTCCCTACTACCTTTTTTATTCTATTAGCTAATACTTTTGTTAAAATTTTATAGTCTGTGTTTAAAAGACTCAATGGTCTATAATTTTCCAACTTAAGTGGACTCCCCTTATTTTTGTACAAGATGGTGATTACTCCTAAACCCATTGATTGTGGCATTTCCCCTCTCTCTTCCATACTCTTATAGAGCTTCCACAATATTGGTGCTATAATATCAACAAAAGTCTTATAAAATTCATGTATTAGACCGTCTGCACCTGGGCTTTTATTCGGTTTTGTTTGCTCTATTGCTTCTTTTATTTCTTCAATCCTTATATCTCTTTCACACATACTTTTATCCTCTTCATTTAACCTAGCACTTACAGTATTTAAAACCTCATCCACACAGTCCTGTTTTACACCTTCTTTCTTAAATAATTCTCTATAAAACGACTCTACTACTCTTATTATCTCCACATAATCAGTTACTTTTATCCCTTTTTCATTTTCCAACTCAAAAATATGATTTTTCCTCTGCTTTTTTTTCTCTAAGTTCAGAAAGAACTTTGTACTCCTTTCTCCCTCTAAAGCATACTGTGCCCTACTCCTTACTATTGCACCCTTACTTTTTTCTTTTTCATATTCCTCCATCTCTGCTTTTATCTTCAAAAAACATTCTTTTCCGTGCTTAGGATCCCTATCTATTTTCTCTGCTTCCTTCTTTAATGCATTTTCCATTGCTTCTACTTTACTCCTCCTCATGAAATCCCTTTGTTTTGAATGTCTAACACTTCTTTTTTTTATTTTTGCTTTCATTATTTCCCACCATTCACACACATTTTCATTAAACAATGGGTTTGCCATTTCATACCTTATACATTTGCTGATATTTTCTTTATATGCCTTTTCCTTTAGCAGAGATGCATTCAAACACCACACTCCCCCACCTCTCTCTTCCGTATTTACACCGAACTTAACTGTCATAGCAGCATGGTCACTTATTCCTATAAACTTATATTTCACATTTTTCACGTATCCTAACATTTCCCTTTTAATTAAACATAAATCTATTCGGCTTTGCTTCAAACTCCCCATCACCATTTGCCTTCTAGAAAACTCTCTTTTATAAGGATTTTCCTCTCTCCAAGCATCAACTATATCCTCGCTCATCATCCATTCATTTAAATATTTCCTAGACACATCTGATTTAAAATTTGCACTACTTGATGCATCTAGTCTTGTGCACCAAACATTGAAGTCTCCCATTACTATAAATTTCCCTTTACATAACGGCTTAATTTCTTTGAAGACTTCTTTTCTTTCAGTTTCTACATTAGGCGCGTAAACATTTATCAACCTAAGTAGCTCATTGTGAAACATAAAATCTATTACTAACAATCTTCCTTTACCATCTTTATAAATTTGTTGTACATTATACACTCTATCCCTCTTTATCAAAATCGCCACACCACAAGCTTTTTGATTTCCATGGTTTACAAAAATGTCATCTTCCCACTCTTTTTTTATATTTCCCATTATTTCTTCCGACCAATGCGTCTCTTGTAAACATATTATGTCTACTTTAAGCACTCCCTTCACCTTCTCAAACTTGTTTACATCTCTTAGTCCATTGGCGTTCAAGCATGCAATATTCATAACGCCACACATAATATATATTATAGTTTTAAGGAATCTCAAACTCATTTCAGTAAATCCAATTCCTTACTTTTTTGCAGTATGCTCCTCCTTCCCATTTTTCTTTCTTTTCTTCTTTATGCTCTTTTCCTCACTTGTGTCCATTTCCTCCTCCACGTTTAATGCTGGGTTCTCTGACATCTCCTTTTCTCCCCTCCCTCCTTCATCCTTCTCCTTCATACTTTTTGCACCTTGACTTTCACCATCACCTTTCGATATCTCTCCATTGTCTTCTTCGCTCTCCCGTTCTTTCAATATTTTTGCTTTTCCGTCTCTTAAATGTGTCCCTTCATCTAGTTCCAGAACTTTATTTTTTCCTCCTCTTTCTCTCTGCCATAGTCCTGAGACCGCTTCCTCTCGACCACTCTCTCTCTCGGCAGCTCTCCGTTCTCCTTTTCCTTCTTTTTCGCACCAAGTGCCACTTCTCACCTCTTCTCCAGCCGCTACACCTTCCCCCTCCTCACTTTCCTCCTCCTCATCCACCTCGTAAAGATCTGATGGCTCACCTTCGATGCTCTCTTCTCCCATCTCCGCCGGCGTTTCACATACACACAGTCCATACCTCATCTGACACTCCTTGCAATTCCCCTCCTTACACTCCCGTGCGTAGTGTCCCTGCTTGTTGCACTTGAAGCACTTGAAGCTTGGGCAGTCTCTCACTATGTGCCCCGGTTGAATGCACAAGCGACAAACTTTCACCTGTCTGTCATGGATGACTCTGAAGTGCTCCGTACCTCCCATTGTGTCAAACTTTGTGGAATATGGCAAGGATTTGACCGTATCAGTGAACTTGACTTTTAAAAATCTGGTCCCATCCGCTATATCAGTCCCTGGCCACATTCTCCTCTTTATTCTTGAGACAGCCGTCACTCCCCATTCCGTTAGCTTTCTCATTATTTCCTCATCCTGGATGTACGTAGGCAGACCCAGGAATGAAACTACCATCTCAGTGCTGTTTATTTCTTTCGCCATGATTCTGCTCTGTTTTATCTTTAATCCATCCAATATTTTATCTTTTCCTTTCTCCTCCTCCATTGTTAGTTCATATTCCTTTGGAGTTTTGTACCTGCATCCGATGACCACTCCACATTCCTCTCTTACTTTCTTCAGCAGTTCCATCATGGTTATTCTGTCCTCTCCCTCTATCTCCACCAGCACTGTTAGTCTCTTCTCATAATTCCTTCTCCTTTGTTCATCTTCACCGCCATTTTCACTCACATTCCGCTTGTCCACTCCTCTTCCCTTTTCCATGTTGTCCGCTTGCAATCCCACCTCCACTGTGCCAGAAGTACTAATCCCCAAACAGCAGAAATGCCGTTTGGGGAGTAAATAACTCCAAAAATTACAATTCCTTGTTTAATAAAGGGTTGTTTTAGCACAAAACTCAAAATATCTTCCAAACAAACACTCTCCACCTGTTCTCTCCACTGACTCTACCACTTCCTGCTTCCACTAGGGCGTGCCCAAGGTGGTATGGCCGTAAGCGAAAACAGCTGCCAAAATTGGGCTATTTAAAAGGTTAGACCATTAATGAAGAAAACTAAGAAGAACTTTTGAAAAAACTCAAACTCTTTCATACTCTCTGTAGAATCTCAGAGACTTTTAAAGGCTTTCTGAAGAAGCTCAGTGAGTCTTTTTTTTAAACTAAGAAGAACTTTTGAAAAAACTGAAACTCTTTCATGCTCTCTGAAGAATCTCAGAGACTTTTAAAGGCTTTCTGCAGAAGCTCAGTGAGTCTTTTTTTTTAAACTAAGAGGAACTTTTGAAAAAACTCAAACTCTTTCATGCTCTCTGAAGAATCTCAGAGACTTTTAAAGGCTTTCTGAAGAAGCTCAGGGACTCTTTTTTTTTTTTAAATCAAAAAAGCTTACAGCACCTGGTATTCCCAGGCGGTCTCCCATCCAAGTACTAACCAGGCCCGACCCTGCTTAGCTTCCGAGATCAGACGAGATCGGGCGTGACCAAGGTGGTATGGCCGTAAGCGAAAACTGCTGCCAAAATTGGGCAATTTAAAAGGTTAGACCATTAATGAAGAAAACTAAGAAGAACTTTTGAAAAAACTCAAAGTCTTTCATGCTCTCTGAAGAATCTCAGAGACTTTTAAAGGCTTTCTGAAGAAGCTCAGGGACTCTTTTTTTTTTTTAAATCAAAAAAGCTTACAGCACCTGGTATTCCCAGGCGGTCTCCCATCCAAGTACTAACCAGGCCCGACCCTGCTTAGCTTCCGAGATCAGACGAGATCGGGCGTGACCAAGGTGGTATGGCCGTAAGCGAAAACAGCTGCCAAAATTGGGCTATTTAAAAGGTTAGACCATTAATGAAGAAAACTAAGAAGAACTTTTGAAAAAACTCAAACTCTTTCATACTCTCTGTAGAATCTCAGAGACTTTTAAAGGCTTTCTGAAGAAGCTCAGTGAGTCTTTTTTTTAAACTAAGAAGAACTTTTGAAAAAACTGAAACTCTTTCATGCTCTCTGAAGAATCTCAGAGACTTTTAAAGGCTTTCTGCAGAAGCTCAGTGAGTCTTTTTTTTTAAACTAAGAGGAACTTTTGAAAAAACTCAAACTCTTTCATGCTCTCTGAAGAATCTCAGAGACTTTTAAAGGCTTTCTGAAGAAGCTCAGGGACTCTTTTTTTTTTTTAAATCAAAAAAGCTTACAGCACCTGGTATTCCCAGGCGGTCTCCCATCCAAGTACTAACCAGGCCCGACCCTGCTTAGCTTCCGAGATCAGACGAGATCGGGCGTGACCAAGGTGGTATGGCCGTAAGCGAAAACTGCTGCCAAAATTGGGCAATTTAAAAGGTTAGACCATTAATGAAGAAAACTAAGAAGAACTTTTGAAAAAACTCAAACTCTTTCATGCTCTCTGAAGAATCTCAGAGACTTTTAAAGGCTTTCTGAAGAAGCTCAGGGACTCTTTTTTTTTTTTTTTTTTTTTTTTAAATCAAAAAAGCTTACAGCACCTGGTATTCCCAGGCGGTCTCCCATCCAAGTACTAACCAGGCCCGACCCTGCTTAGCTTCCGAGATCAGACGAGATCGGGCGTGACCAAGGTGGTATGGCCGTAAGCGAAAACTGCTGCCAAAATTGGGCTATTTAAAAGGTTAGACCATTAATGAAGAAAACTAAGAAGAACTTTTGAAAAAACTCAAACTCTTTCATGCTCTCTGAAGAATCTCAGAGACTTTTAAAGGCTTTCTGAAGAAGCTCAGTGAGTCTTTTTTTTTAAACTAAGAAGAACTTTTGAAAAAACTCAAACTCTTTCATGCTCTCTGAAGAATCTCAGAGACTTTTAAAGGCTTTCTGCAGAAGCTCAGTGAGTCTTTTTTTTTAAACTAAGAAGAACTTTTGAAAAAACTCAAACTCTTTCATGCTCTCTGAAGAATCTCAGAGACTTTTAAAGGCTTTCTGAAGAAGCTCAGTGAGTCTTTTTTTTAAAGTAAGAAGAACTTTTGAAAAAACTCAAACTCTTTCATGCTCTCTGAAGAATCTCAGAGACTTTTAAAGGCTTTCTGAAGAAGCTCAGGGACTCTTTTTTTTTTTTTTTTTTTTTTTTAAATCAAAAAAGCTTACAGCACCTGGTATTCCCAGGCGGTCTCCCATCCAAGTACTAACCAGGCCCGACCCTGCTTAGCTTCCGAGATCAGACGATATCGGGCGTGACCAAGGTGGTATGGCCGTAAGCGAAAACTGCTGCCAAAATTGGGCTATTTAAAAGGTTAGACCATTAATGAAGAAAACTAAGAAGAACTTTTGAAAAAACTCAAACTCTTTCATGCTCTCTGAAGAATCTCAGAGACTTTTAAAGGCTTTCTGAAGAAGCTCAGTGAGTCTTTTTTTTTAAACTAAGAAGAACTTTTGAAAAAACTCAAACTCTTTCATGCTCTCTGAAGAATCTCAGAGACTTTTAAAGGCTTTCTGCAGAAGCTCAGTGAGTCTTTTTTTTTAACCTGTTAACCGTTTCCAGAGCGTCGGCGCACTGAAGCGTTTTTTTTTTATTTAGTTCAAATTTACTATCAGATTTAATGTTATACCTTGACAAACTATACATCATTAAAAAGATATAATACTCAAGATTCAGTATTTGACCACTATTGTATTCTGAGAAACTTATAGTGACAGTTATGTCTTAATTTGTGTCAGGAGTTATGAAATGAAAAAATGAGTCGATACCTTTAATATGAATTATGAGCGTCAGCTGGTCCATTCATAAAAAACACTCCAAGCTGTCGTCATGACAGCGATTCGCAAAACATCGTCCCTCAGGGCTTTAGCTCAAAAATGTGCAGACTTGGAGAAATATTGATATATTCTCATAGATTCACATCATACTTCTATAGACAGGAATAATATTTGTTGAATTTATACCCAAATGCGTCGATGTAATCATTATGATCGCTTCTTACTGAGATGTGCTGTGTTTTCAATTCATACCAATAGCCTGAGGGCGCTATATGCACAATAACAGTCCATATATGGATCACGAAGAAGACCCATAGTCATGTGACATTCCAGGACGTCACTGATACAGAAAGTAGCTGACAGAGATCGCTGTAACATGCAGATAAAGATGTTTTGAAGACAATAAACATGATTGCAATGATATTTGAGTTACCTGTGTTCTTCAAGCCATGCCAGGTATTTCATAATAATAGATTATATTTATAATGTAATGCTAATCGATATAGATTTCATCATCGTGCAGAACACTATAAATAATACATTTTCTGTCGGATTTTTTTTTTATCTGAAGCCAAATTAGATCACAGAAGATTATTTAAAACACTCGACTTGCGTTATAAAGTAAGTTTGGAGCACAAACATGGTTTTAATCTCATAAATGGTCGTGTATTGATGGTGTGCTAAGCTAACATGCTAGCTAGCCCAGGTGCACCTGCCACCAGCAGTTATTGTTTTATGATTTTTTTCTAAATAGGAATGCTTACTGAAATGTTTCAGTGCATTTGATACCAGTTTCAAATATTTAGTGAGAACTTTGATAAAAGAAATTAGGGTTTGAAACCCTATGAATAGCCTGTGAATAGCCAGTCGTTAGTAGCTATAATGCAGACAAAAGAAATGCATATTTAGAGCCATAACCAGTCTGGAGAGGTGTAAATGTGTGCAGGGAGAGACTGACTCTGAATGGGGCTCGTTTGCACCACAAAATAATAGAGACAATAGACTGATTAGATGACTCAGAAGATGACTAAACATCAGTTTGCATTTTAGAGTCTAATCAAAATAAAGTAATTTGACATGATCTTGAAAAACATTTAACTAAATACAGAGTTTTAGACTTATCATTTTCAGATTTTAAATATAAAATGGTCACACATATGGCTTTAGCTGCAGTGCATTTCTAGATTCCTCCAGGGCCAACTTCAATTTTATTTTTATGAAGATGTTTCATAAAAGTAAATTTCTAATAACTTTACAAAACTTTGAAGCTATTTAAACATTTTTTTTTCATTATGACAATAATTATTTCTACATTTACAATAAACTACTAGGTGTCAGCTTTCAAATGAGATCATACTTGTGCTTTTAGTGCAAAGGGTTCATGAACTGTATCTGTTTAAGTTTGGGTATGCCATTTCTGGGGATTTTTCAAAAGTGGCCTTGAAGGTTAACAGGTTAAACTAAGAAGAACTTTTGAAAAAACTCAAACTCTTTCATGCTCTCTGAAGAATCTCAGAGACTTTTAAAGGCTTTCTGAAGAAGCTCAGTGAGTCTTTTTTTTAAAGTAAGAAGAACTTTTGAAAAAACTCAAACTCTTTCATGCTCTCTGAAGAATCTCAGAGACTTTTAAAGGCTTTCTGAAGAAGCTCAGGGACTCTTTTTTTTTTTTTTTTTTTTTAAATCAAAAAAGCTTACAGCACCTGGTATTCCCAGGCGGTCTCCCATCCAAGTACTAACCAGGCCCGACCCTGCTTAGCTTCCGAGATCAGACGATATCGGGCGTGAC
Organism: Siphateles boraxobius; assembly: GCF_051911475.1. Classification (NCBI taxonomy): domain Eukaryota; kingdom Metazoa; phylum Chordata; class Actinopteri; order Cypriniformes; family Leuciscidae; genus Siphateles; species Siphateles boraxobius. The sequence continues at coordinate 612,294 of NW_027508820.1, read as the reverse complement.
CAAGGTGGTATGGCCGTAAGCGAAAACTGCTGCCAAAATTGGGCTATTTAAAAGGTTAGACCATTAATGAAGAAAACTAAGAAGAACTTTTGAAAAAACTCAAACTCTTTCATGCTCTCTGAAGAATCTCAGAGACTTTTAAAGGCTTTCTGAAGAAGCTCAGTGAGTCTTTTTTTTTAAACTAAGAAGAACTTTTGAAAAAACTCAAACTCTTTCATGCTCTCTGAAGAATCTCAGAGACTTTTAAAGGCTTTCTGCAGAAGCTCAGTGAGTCTTTTTTTTTAACCTGTTAACCGTTTCCAGAGCGTCGGCGCACTGAAGCGTTTTTTTTTTATTTAGTTCAAATTTACTATCAGATTTAATGTTATACCTTGACAAACTATACATCATTAAAAAGATATAATACTCAAGATTCAGTATTTGACCACTATTGTATTCTGAGAAACTTATAGTGACAGTTATGTCTTAATTTGTGTCAGGAGTTATGAAATGAAAAAATGAGTCGATACCTTTAATATGAATTATGAGCGTCAGCTGGTCCATTCATAAAAAACACTCCAAGCTGTCGTCATGACAGCGATTCGCAAAACATCGTCCCTCAGGGCTTTAGCTCAAAAATGTGCAGACTTGGAGAAATATTGATATATTCTCATAGATTCACATCATACTTCTATAGACAGGAATAATATTTGTTGAATTTATACCCAAATGCGTCGATGTAATCATTATGATCGCTTCTTACTGAGATGTGCTGTGTTTTCAATTCATACCAATAGCCTGAGGGCGCTATATGCACAATAACAGTCCATATATGGATCACGAAGAAGACCCATAGTCATGTGACATTCCAGGACGTCACTGATACAGAAAGTAGCTGACAGAGATCGCTGTAACATGCAGATAAAGATGTTTTGAAGACAATAAACATGATTGCAATGATATTTGAGTTACCTGTGTTCTTCAAGCCATGCCAGGTATTTCATAATAATAGATTATATTTATAATGTAATGCTAATCGATATAGATTTCATCATCGTGCAGAACACTATAAATAATACATTTTCTGTCGGATTTTTTTTTTATCTGAAGCCAAATTAGATCACAGAAGATTATTTAAAACACTCGACTTGCGTTATAAAGTAAGTTTGGAGCACAAACATGGTTTTAATCTCATAAATGGTCGTGTATTGATGGTGTGCTAAGCTAACATGCTAGCTAGCCCAGGTGCACCTGCCACCAGCAGTTATTGTTTTATGATTTTTTTCTAAATAGGAATGCTTACTGAAATGTTTCAGTGCATTTGATACCAGTTTCAAATATTTAGTGAGAACTTTGATAAAAGAAATTAGGGTTTGAAACCCTATGAATAGCCTGTGAATAGCCAGTCGTTAGTAGCTATAATGCAGACAAAAGAAATGCATATTTAGAGCCATAACCAGTCTGGAGAGGTGTAAATGTGTGCAGGGAGAGACTGACTCTGAATGGGGCTCGTTTGCACCACAAAATAATAGAGACAATAGACTGATTAGATGACTCAGAAGATGACTAAACATCAGTTTGCATTTTAGAGTCTAATCAAAATAAAGTAATTTGACATGATCTTGAAAAACATTTAACTAAATACAGAGTTTTAGACTTATCATTTTCAGATTTTAAATATAAAATGGTCACACATATGGCTTTAGCTGCAGTGCATTTCTAGATTCCTCCAGGGCCAACTTCAATTTTATTTTTATGAAGATGTTTCATAAAAGTAAATTTCTAATAACTTTACAAAACTTTGAAGCTATTTAAACATTTTTTTTTCATTATGACAATAATTATTTCTACATTTACAATAAACTACTAGGTGTCAGCTTTCAAATGAGATCATACTTGTGCTTTTAGTGCAAAGGGTTCATGAACTGTATCTGTTTAAGTTTGGGTATGCCATTTCTGGGGATTTTTCAAAAGTGGCCTTGAAGGTTAACAGGTTAAACTAAGAAGAACTTTTGAAAAAACTCAAACTCTTTCATGCTCTCTGAAGAATCTCAGAGACTTTTAAAGGCTTTCTGAAGAAGCTCAGTGAGTCTTTTTTTTAAAGTAAGAAGAACTTTTGAAAAAACTCAAACTCTTTCATGCTCTCTGAAGAATCTCAGAGACTTTTAAAGGCTTTCTGAAGAAGCTCAGGGACTCTTTTTTTTTTTTTTTTTTTTTTAAATCAAAAAAGCTTACAGCACCTGGTATTCCCAGGCGGTCTCCCATCCAAGTACTAACCAGGCCCGACCCTGCTTAGCTTCCGAGATCAGACGAGA
>NW_027508820.1:600000-605000 GCF_051911475.1 Siphateles boraxobius | reverse complement strand
ACACAGTCATATATTGCCCTATTTGGTAAGAACCCCTTCACATATTCATATGCCATATCTTTTACTTTTCTAATACCCGCTCTCATGAACAATCTATTGTAAAGCATTTTCCCTCCTAACCTTACTTTTGGATTCAAGAAAATTGGCTGATGATGCACTTGATTTATATTCTCACATTCATATCCCACATTCACTACAAACTCAGACCATGCACTAAAGACTTCCTGATAAAATAATGGCATCTTTTCAATCATTGGTTTTTTTAAGGCCATGAACAATCCTTCCTCACCACATCCTGCACTTTTATCTAAGTAATTTCTCATATAACCCTTCCATCCATACTCTACTTTATCATATAGATATTTTTTTATCGCTTTCACTCTTATTGCCTTTCTTTTAACTTCTAAATCAATCAACTTCAAGCCTCCCTCCTTATAATCCGCTATTAGAGTTTTTGCTGATATTCTAACTCCTTTACCTCCCCACAAAAAAATATTCACTGTCTCTTTAATTCCATTCAACACCCAATTTGGTAGGTCTATTACCCCCATCACATAGTTACATTTTGTAAGCAATAATGAATTAGCTACTACTACTTTGCCTCTTAATCTTAACTCCCTTAGTCTCCAAAATTGTAAAACTTGTTTAATTTTATTTAATATTCCTGTCCACGTAGCATCTCTAGCTTCTTTTACATTTACTCCTATGTTTACACCTAGAATCTTCAAATACTCTGTAGTTATTTTAAAGGGAGTGTCTGACCCTTTTATATCCACACCTCCTATACTCATTATTTCGGATTTATCTACATTTATTTTTGCACCTGACGCTTTTCCGTATGTTCCCATATGTTCCCTTATTCTATTTATACTCTCTATGTCCTTAACTGTAAATGTGGTATCATCTGCATACTGATGAATAATGCTGACTCCCCCATAGGGTATTTGAATTCCTCTTATTTCTTTATCTCCTTTAATCAGTGTTGCCAAAGGCTCTGCTGTTATTGAGTATAGCAATGGCGACAATGGACATCCTTGCCTAACTGACCTCTCTAAAGGAAAAGGGTCAGTTAACACCCCATTAATTTTCACACAACTCTTAGCATTATCATATACTAACTTTATCCACCTTAGAATCCTCTCCCCAAATCCAAATCTTCTCATTGTTTGCTCCATGAAGCTGTGCTCTACCCTATCAAACGCCTTATTTAAATCCATCGATAAAATCAAACCGCCCTCTCCATCCTTTCCCATGCTTTCTACTACATCCCTTATTGTACTAATTGTGTCTGTGATATCTCTTCCCATTATGCTGTATGCTTGATTTGGTGATATTATTGTCCCTACTACCTTTTTTATTCTATTAGCTAATACTTTTGTTAAAATTTTATAGTCTGTGTTTAAAAGACTCAATGGTCTATAATTTTCCAACTTAAGTGGACTCCCCTTATTTTTGTACAAGATGGTGATTACTCCTAAACCCATTGATTGTGGCATTTCCCCTCTCTCTTCCATACTCTTATAGAGCTTCCACAATATTGGTGCTATAATATCAACAAAAGTCTTATAAAATTCATGTATTAGACCGTCTGCACCTGGGCTTTTATTCGGTTTTGTTTGCTCTATTGCTTCTTTTATTTCTTCAATCCTTATATCTCTTTCACACATACTTTTATCCTCTTCATTTAACCTAGCACTTACAGTATTTAAAACCTCATCCACACAGTCCTGTTTTACACCTTCTTTCTTAAATAATTCTCTATAAAACGACTCTACTACTCTTATTATCTCCACATAATCAGTTACTTTTATCCCTTTTTCATTTTCCAACTCAAAAATATGATTTTTCCTCTGCTTTTTTTTCTCTAAGTTCAGAAAGAACTTTGTACTCCTTTCTCCCTCTAAAGCATACTGTGCCCTACTCCTTACTATTGCACCCTTACTTTTTTCTTTTTCATATTCCTCCATCTCTGCTTTTATCTTCAAAAAACATTCTTTTCCGTGCTTAGGATCCCTATCTATTTTCTCTGCTTCCTTCTTTAATGCATTTTCCATTGCTTCTACTTTACTCCTCCTCATGAAATCCCTTTGTTTTGAATATCTAACACTTCTTTTTTTTATTTTTGCTTTCATTATTTCCCACCATTCACACACATTTTCATTAAACAATGGGTTTGCCATTTCATACCTTATACATTTGCTGATATTTTCTTTATATGCCTTTTCCTTTAGCAGAGATGCATTCAAACACCACACTCCCCCACCTCTCTCTTCCGTATTTACACCGAACTTAACTGTCATAGCAGCATGGTCACTTATTCCTATAAACTTATATTTCACATTTTTCACGTATCCTAACATTTCCCTTTTAATTAAACATAAATCTATTCGGCTTTGCTTCAAACTCCCCATCACCATTTGCCTTCTAGAAAACTCTCTTTTATAAGGATTTTCCTCTCTCCAAGCATCAACTATATCCTCGCTCATCATCCATTCATTTAAATATTTCCTAGACACATCTGATTTAAAATTTGCACTACTTGATGCATCTAGTCTTGTGCACCAAACATTGAAGTCTCCCATTACTATAAATTTCCCTTTACATAACGGCTTAATTTCTTTGAAGACTTCTTTTCTTTCAGTTTCTACATTAGGCGCGTAAACATTTATCAACCTAAGTAGCTCATTGTGAAACATAAAATCTATTACTAACAATCTTCCTTTACCATCTTTATAAATTTGTTGTACATTATACACTCTATCCCTCTTTATCAAAATCGCCACACCACAAGCTTTTTGATTTCCATGGTTTACAAAAATGTCATCTTCCCACTCTTTTTTTATATTTCCCATTATTTCTTCCGACCAATGCGTCTCTTGTAAACATATTATGTCTACTTTAAGCACTCCCTTCACCTTCTCAAACTTGTTTACATCTCTTAGTCCATTGGCGTTCAAGCATGCAATATTCATAACGCCACACATAATATATATTATAGTTTTAAGGAATCTCAAACTCATTTCAGTAAATCCAATTCCTTACTTTTTTGCAGTATGCTCCTCCTTCCCATTTTTCTTTCTTTTCTTCTTTATGCTCTTTTCCTCACTTGTGTCCATTTCCTCCTCCACGTTTAATGCTGGGTTCTCTGACATCTCCTTTTCTCCCCTCCCTCCTTCATCCTTCTCCTTCATACTTTTTGCACCTTGACTTTCACCATCACCTTTCGATATCTCTCCATTGTCTTCTTCGCTCTCCCGTTCTTTCAATATTTTTGCTTTTCCGTCTCTTAAATGTGTCCCTTCATCTAGTTCCAGAACTTTATTTTTTCCTCCTCTTTCTCTCTGCCATAGTCCTGAGACCGCTTCCTCTCGACCACTCTCTCTCTCGGCAGCTCTCCGTTCTCCTTTTCCTTCTTTTTCGCACCAAGTGCCACTTCTCACCTCTTCTCCAGCCGCTACACCTTCCCCCTCCTCACTTTCCTCCTCCTCATCCACCTCGTAAAGATCTGATGGCTCACCTTCGATGCTCTCTTCTCCCATCTCCGCCGGCGTTTCACATACACACAGTCCATACCTCATCTGACACTCCTTGCAATTCCCCTCCTTACACTCCCGTGCGTAGTGTCCCTGCTTGTTGCACTTGAAGCACTTGAAGCTTGGGCAGTCTCTCACTATGTGCCCCGGTTGAATGCACAAGCGACAAACTTTCACCTGTCTGTCATGGATGACTCTGAAGTGCTCCGTACCTCCCATTGTGTCAAACTTTGTGGAATATGGCAAGGATTTGACCGTATCAGTGAACTTGACTTTTAAAAATCTGGTCCCATCCGCTATATCAGTCCCTGGCCACATTCTCCTCTTTATTCTTGAGACAGCCGTCACTCCCCATTCCGTTAGCTTTCTCATTATTTCCTCATCCTGGATGTACGTAGGCAGACCCAGGAATGAAACTACCATCTCAGTGCTGTTTATTTCTTTCGCCATGATTCTGCTCTGTTTTATCTTTAATCCATCCAATATTTTATCTTTTCCTTTCTCCTCCTCCATTGTTAGTTCATATTCCTTTGGAGTTTTGTACCTGCATCCGATGACCACTCCACATTCCTCTCTTACTTTCTTCAGCAGTTCCATCATGGTTATTCTGTCCTCTCCCTCTATCTCCACCAGCACTGTTAGTCTCTTCTCATAATTCCTTCTCCTTTGTTCATCTTCACCGCCATTTTCACTCACATTCCGCTTGTCCACTCCTCTTCCCTTTTCCATGTTGTCCGCTTGCAATCCCACCTCCACTGTGCCAGAAGTACTAATCCCCAAACAGCAGAAATGCCGTTTGGGGAGTAAATAACTCCACAAATTACAATTCCTTGTTTAATAAAGGGTTGTTTTAGCACAAAACTCAAAATATCTTCCAAACAAACACTCTCCACCTGTTCTCTCCACTGACTCTACCACTTCCTGCTTCCACTAGGGCGTGCCCAAGGTGGTATGGCCGTAAGCGAAAACAGCTGCCAAAATTGGGCTATTTAAAAGGTTAGACCATTAATGAAGAAAACTAAGAAGAACTTTTGAAAAAACTCAAACTCTTTCATACTCTCTGTAGAATCTCAGAGACTTTTAAAGGCTTTCTGAAGAAGCTCAGTGAGTCTTTTTTTTAAACTAAGAAGAACTTTTGAAAAAACTGAAACTCTTTCATGCTCTCTGAAGAATCTCAGAGACTTTTAAAGGCTTTCTGCAGAAGCTCAGTGAGTCTTTTTTTTTAAACTAAGAGGAACTTTTGAAAAAACTCAAACTCTTTCATGCTCTCTGAAGAATCTCAGAGACTTTTAAAGGCTTTCTGAAGAAGCTCAGGGACTCTTTTTTTTTTTTAAATCAAAAAAGCTTACAGCACCTGGTATTCCCAGGCGGTCTCCCATCCAAGTACTAACCAGGCCCGACCCTGCTTAGCTTCCGAGATCAGACGAGATCGGGCGTGACCAAGGTGGTATGGCCGTAAGCGAAAAC
>NW_027508820.1:577500-597500 GCF_051911475.1 Siphateles boraxobius | reverse complement strand
GTCTCTTTTCAAAAACATAAACTTAACCCTTTATTTATATCTATACTTATAAGCCCACATTCTTCATCCACAAATGCCTTTTCAAATTCCTCTTTGCTCAAATATTGCCACATTAGATACACATTCTTTCTTACAACAGTTTTAAACATCTCAATTACATCCACTTTCTTCCCTTCAAAATATGCCAAGTTCCTTCTCACCCATATTGCATATCTTGCATGACTTAACATAAAATTCCAGAAATTAACCCTCTTGTCTTTGTGATTCATACATTCACCGAATAAAAACAGTTTTTTCCATTCATTCCCTGTTACATCTTTTCCCATTCCATCCTTGACCATCTTTTTCAATTTTTCATGGAACACTTGAAGCTCTTTACATTCAAAGAATATATGCATCAGGGTCTCTGGCTCTGTCCCACATAAATCACATTCCCTTTTCACATTTTTGTTTATTTGATGGATTACCACCTTTGTGTATATCCTATTATGTCTGAGCTTAAAGTCCAGGTTCTCACAATCCAGTCCATTATATTTCACCCTTAAGTTCTTCCAAATTGTCTTCACATTCAAATCTGGAAATAGTTTTGTCCATACAGCTTCTGATGCAGGCATTTTGATTTCCTTTTTCAGCAACATCTTATATATCATTTTCACATTTATCTCAGACAAATACTTCTTATTATTATTTTCCATAATGTACATTTCTGGAATTCCCCAATTTCCCACTTTAACAGTCTCTCTCTCTATCCTTTCCACCCAGCTCTTAGGCAGGCTTATTTTAATATTTTCACACTCACGGTCCACTTTTGCTTGTTCAATCTCATCATCCCATCCCACCACACAGTCATATATTGCCCTATTTGGTAAGAACCCCTTCACATATTCATATGCCATATCTTTTACTTTTCTAATACCCGCTCTCATGAACAATCTATTGTAAAGCATTTTCCCTCCTAACCTTACTTTTGGATTCAAGAAAATTGGCTGATGATGCACTTGATTTATATTCTCACATTCATATCCCACATTCACTACAAACTCAGACCATGCACTAAAGACTTCCTGATAAAATAATGGCATCTTTTCAATCATTGGTTTTTTTAAGGCCATGAACAATCCTTCCTCACCACATCCTGCACTTTTATCTAAGTAATTTCTCATATAACCCTTCCATCCATACTCTACTTTATCATATAGATATTTTTTTATCGCTTTCACTCTTATTGCCTTTCTTTTAACTTCTAAATCAATCAACTTCAAGCCTCCCTCCTTATAATCCGCTATTAGAGTTTTTGCTGATATTCTAACTCCTTTACCTCCCCACAAAAAAATATTCACTGTCTCTTTAATTCCATTCAACACCCAATTTGGTAGGTCTATTACCCCCATCACATAGTTACATTTTGTAAGCAATAATGAATTAGCTACTACTACTTTGCCTCTTAATCTTAACTCCCTTAGTCTCCAAAATTGTAAAACTTGTTTAATTTTATTTAATATTCCTGTCCACGTAGCATCTCTAGCTTCTTTTACATTTACTCCTATGTTTACACCTAGAATCTTCAAATACTCTGTAGTTATTTTAAAGGGAGTGTCTGACCCTTTTATATCCACACCTCCTATACTCATTATTTCGGATTTATCTACATTTATTTTTGCACCTGACGCTTTTCCGTATGTTCCCATATGTTCCCTTATTCTATTTATACTCTCTATGTCCTTAACTGTAAATGTGGTATCATCTGCATACTGATGAATAATGCTGACTCCCCCATAGGGTATTTGAATTCCTCTTATTTCTTTATCTCCTTTAATCAGTGTTGCCAAAGGCTCTGCTGTTATTGAGTATAGCAATGGCGACAATGGACATCCTTGCCTAACTGACCTCTCTAAAGGAAAAGGGTCAGTTAACACCCCATTAATTTTCACACAACTCTTAGCATTATCATATACTAACTTTATCCACCTTAGAATCCTCTCCCCAAATCCAAATCTTCTCATTGTTTGCTCCATGAAGCTGTGCTCTACCCTATCAAACGCCTTATTTAAATCCATCGATAAAATCAAACCGCCCTCTCCATCCTTTCCCATGCTTTCTACTACATCCCTTATTGTACTAATTGTGTCTGTGATATCTCTTCCCATTATGCTGTATGCTTGATTTGGTGATATTATTGTCCCTACTACCTTTTTTATTCTATTAGCTAATACTTTTGTTAAAATTTTATAGTCTGTGTTTAAAAGACTCAATGGTCTATAATTTTCCAACTTAAGTGGACTCCCCTTATTTTTGTACAAGATGGTGATTACTCCTAAACCCATTGATTGTGGCATTTCCCCTCTCTCTTCCATACTCTTATAGAGCTTCCACAATATTGGTGCTATAATATCAACAAAAGTCTTATAAAATTCATGTATTAGACCGTCTGCACCTGGGCTTTTATTCGGTTTTGTTTGCTCTATTGCTTCTTTTATTTCTTCAATCCTTATATCTCTTTCACACATACTTTTATCCTCTTCATTTAACCTAGCACTTACAGTATTTAAAACCTCATCCACACAGTCCTGTTTTACACCTTCTTTCTTAAATAATTCTCTATAAAACGACTCTACTACTCTTATTATCTCCACATAATCAGTTACTTTTATCCCTTTTTCATTTTCCAACTCAAAAATATGATTTTTCCTCTGCTTTTTTTTCTCTAAGTTCAGAAAGAACTTTGTACTCCTTTCTCCCTCTAAAGCATACTGTGCCCTACTCCTTACTATTGCACCCTTACTTTTTTCTTTTTCATATTCCTCCATCTCTGCTTTTATCTTCAAAAAACATTCTTTTCCGTGCTTAGGATCCCTATCTATTTTCTCTGCTTCCTTCTTTAATGCATTTTCCATTGCTTCTACTTTACTCCTCCTCATGAAATCCCTTTGTTTTGAATATCTAACACTTCTTTTTTTTATTTTTGCTTTCATTATTTCCCACCATTCACACACATTTTCATTAAACAATGGGTTTGCCATTTCATACCTTATACATTTGCTGATATTTTCTTTATATGCCTTTTCCTTTAGCAGAGATGCATTCAAACACCACACTCCCCCACCTCTCTCTTCCGTATTTACACCGAACTTAACTGTCATAGCAGCATGGTCACTTATTCCTATAAACTTATATTTCACATTTTTCACGTATCCTAACATTTCCCTTTTAATTAAACATAAATCTATTCGGCTTTGCTTCAAACTCCCCATCACCATTTGCCTTCTAGAAAACTCTCTTTTATAAGGATTTTCCTCTCTCCAAGCATCAACTATATCCTCGCTCATCATCCATTCATTTAAATATTTCCTAGACACATCTGATTTAAAATTTGCACTACTTGATGCATCTAGTCTTGTGCACCAAACATTGAAGTCTCCCATTACTATAAATTTCCCTTTACATAACGGCTTAATTTCTTTGAAGACTTCTTTTCTTTCAGTTTCTACATTAGGCGCGTAAACATTTATCAACCTAAGTAGCTCATTGTGAAACATAAAATCTATTACTAACAATCTTCCTTTACCATCTTTATAAATTTGTTGTACATTATACACTCTATCCCTCTTTATCAAAATCGCCACACCACAAGCTTTTTGATTTCCATGGTTTACAAAAATGTCATCTTCCCACTCTTTTTTTATATTTCCCATTATTTCTTCCGACCAATGCGTCTCTTGTAAACATATTATGTCTACTTTAAGCACTCCCTTCACCTTCTCAAACTTGTTTACATCTCTTAGTCCATTGGCGTTCAAGCATGCAATATTCATAACGCCACACATAATATATATTATAGTTTTAAGGAATCTCAAACTCATTTCAGTAAATCCAATTCCTTACTTTTTTGCAGTATGCTCCTCCTTCCCATTTTTCTTTCTTTTCTTCTTTATGCTCTTTTCCTCACTTGTGTCCATTTCCTCCTCCACGTTTAATGCTGGGTTCTCTGACATCTCCTTTTCTCCCCTCCCTCCTTCATCCTTCTCCTTCATACTTTTTGCACCTTGACTTTCACCATCACCTTTCGATATCTCTCCATTGTCTTCTTCGCTCTCCCGTTCTTTCAATATTTTTGCTTTTCCGTCTCTTAAATGTGTCCCTTCATCTAGTTCCAGAACTTTATTTTTTCCTCCTCTTTCTCTCTGCCATAGTCCTGAGACCGCTTCCTCTCGACCACTCTCTCTCTCGGCAGCTCTCCGTTCTCCTTTTCCTTCTTTTTCGCACCAAGTGCCACTTCTCACCTCTTCTCCAGCCGCTACACCTTCCCCCTCCTCACTTTCCTCCTCCTCATCCACCTCGTAAAGATCTGATGGCTCACCTTCGATGCTCTCTTCTCCCATCTCCGCCGGCGTTTCACATACACACAGTCCATACCTCATCTGACACTCCTTGCAATTCCCCTCCTTACACTCCCGTGCGTAGTGTCCCTGCTTGTTGCACTTGAAGCACTTGAAGCTTGGGCAGTCTCTCACTATGTGCCCCGGTTGAATGCACAAGCGACAAACTTTCACCTGTCTGTCATGGATGACTCTGAAGTGCTCCGTACCTCCCATTGTGTCAAACTTTGTGGAATATGGCAAGGATTTGACCGTATCAGTGAACTTGACTTTTAAAAATCTGGTCCCATCCGCTATATCAGTCCCTGGCCACATTCTCCTCTTTATTCTTGAGACAGCCGTCACTCCCCATTCCGTTAGCTTTCTCATTATTTCCTCATCCTGGATGTACGTAGGCAGACCCAGGAATGAAACTACCATCTCAGTGCTGTTTATTTCTTTCGCCATGATTCTGCTCTGTTTTATCTTTAATCCATCCAATATTTTATCTTTTCCTTTCTCCTCCTCCATTGTTAGTTCATATTCCTTTGGAGTTTTGTACCTGCATCCGATGACCACTCCACATTCCTCTCTTACTTTCTTCAGCAGTTCCATCATGGTTATTCTGTCCTCTCCCTCTATCTCCACCAGCACTGTTAGTCTCTTCTCATAATTCCTTCTCCTTTGTTCATCTTCACCGCCATTTTCACTCACATTCCGCTTGTCCACTCCTCTTCCCTTTTCCATGTTGTCCGCTTGCAATCCCACCTCCACTGTGCCAGAAGTACTAATCCCCAAACAGCAGAAATGCCGTTTGGGGAGTAAATAACTCCACAAATTACAATTCCTTGTTTAATAAAGGGTTGTTTTAGCACAAAACTCAAAATATCTTCCAAACAAACACTCTCCACCTGTTCTCTCCACTGACTCTACCACTTCCTGCTTCCACTAGGGCGTGCCCAAGGTGGTATGGCCGTAAGCGAAAACAGCTGCCAAAATTGGGCTATTTAAAAGGTTAGACCATTAATGAAGAAAACTAAGAAGAACTTTTGAAAAAACTCAAACTCTTTCATACTCTCTGTAGAATCTCAGAGACTTTTAAAGGCTTTCTGAAGAAGCTCAGTGAGTCTTTTTTTTAAACTAAGAAGAACTTTTGAAAAAACTGAAACTCTTTCATGCTCTCTGAAGAATCTCAGAGACTTTTAAAGGCTTTCTGCAGAAGCTCAGTGAGTCTTTTTTTTTAAACTAAGAGGAACTTTTGAAAAAACTCAAACTCTTTCATGCTCTCTGAAGAATCTCAGAGACTTTTAAAGGCTTTCTGAAGAAGCTCAGGGACTCTTTTTTTTTTTTAAATCAAAAAAGCTTACAGCACCTGGTATTCCCAGGCGGTCTCCCATCCAAGTACTAACCAGGCCCGACCCTGCTTAGCTTCCGAGATCAGACGAGATCGGGCGTGACCAAGGTGGTATGGCCGTAAGCGAAAACTGCTGCCAAAATTGGGCAATTTAAAAGGTTAGACCATTAATGAAGAAAACTAAGAAGAACTTTTGAAAAAACTCAAAGTCTTTCATGCTCTCTGAAGAATCTCAGAGACTTTTAAAGGCTTTCTGAAGAAGCTCAGGGACTCTTTTTTTTTTTTAAATCAAAAAAGCTTACAGCACCTGGTATTCCCAGGCGGTCTCCCATCCAAGTACTAACCAGGCCCGACCCTGCTTAGCTTCCGAGATCAGACGAGATCGGGCGTGACCAAGGTGGTATGGCCGTAAGCGAAAACTGCTGCCAAAATTGGGCTATTTAAAAGGTTAGACCATTAATGAAGAAAACTAAGAAGAACTTTTGAAAAAACTCAAACTCTTTCATGCTCTCTGAAGAATCTCAGAGACTTTTAAAGGCTTTCTGAAGAAGCTCAGTGAGTCTTTTTTTTTAAACTAAGAAGAACTTTTGAAAAAACTCAAACTCTTTCATGCTCTCTGAAGAATCTCAGAGACTTTTAAAGGCTTTCTGCAGAAGCTCAGTGAGTCTTTTTTTTTAAACTAAGAAGAACTTTTGAAAAAACTCAAACTCTTTCATGCTCTCTGAAGAATCTCAGAGACTTTTAAAGGCTTTCTGAAGAAGCTCAGTGAGTCTTTTTTTTAAAGTAAGAAGAACTTTTGAAAAAACTCAAACTCTTTCATGCTCTCTGAAGAATCTCAGAGACTTTTAAAGGCTTTCTGAAGAAGCTCAGGGACTCTTTTTTTTTTTTAAATCAAAAAAGCTTACAGCACCTGGTATTCCCAGGCGGTCTCCCATCCAAGTACTAACCAGGCCCGACCCTGCTTAGCTTCCGAGATCAGACGAGATCGGGCGTGACCAAGGTGGTATGGCCGTAAGCGAAAACTGCTGCCAAAATTGGGCAATTTAAAAGGTTAGACCATTAATGAAGAAAACTAAGAAGAACTTTTGAAAAAACTCAAACTCTTTCATGCTCTCTGAAGAATCTCAGAGACTTTTAAAGGCTTTCTGAAGAAGCTCAGTGAGTCTTTTTTTTTAAACTAAGAAGAACTTTTGAAAAAACTCAAACTCTTTCATGCTCTCTGAAGAATCTCAGAGACTTTTAAAGGCTTTCTGCAGAAGCTCAGTGAGTCTTTTTTTTTAAACTAAGAAGAACTTTTGAAAAAACTCAAACTCTTTCATGCTCTCTGAAGAATCTCAGAGACTTTTAAAGGCTTTCTGAAGAAGCTCAGTGAGTCTTTTTTTTAAAGTAAGAAGAACTTTTGAAAAAACTCAAACTCTTTCATGCTCTCTGAAGAATCTCAGAGACTTTTAAAGGCTTTCTGAAGAAGCTCAGGGACTCTTTTTTTTTTTTTTTTTTTTTTTAAATCAAAAAAGCTTACAGCACCTGGTATTCCCAGGCGGTCTCCCATCCAAGTACTAACCAGGCCCGACCCTGCTTAGCTTCCGAGATCAGACGAGATCGGGCGTGACCAAGGTGGTATGGCCGTAAGCGAAAACTGCTGCCAAAATTGGGCTATTTAAAAGGTTAGACCATTAATGAAGAAAACTAAGAAGAACTTTTGAAAAAACTCAAACTCTTTCATGCTCTCTGAAGAATCTCAGAGACTTTTAAAGGCTTTCTGAAGAAGCTCAGTGAGTCTTTTTTTTTAAACTAAGAAGAACTTTTGAAAAAACTCAAACTCTTTCATGCTCTCTGAAGAATCTCAGAGACTTTTAAAGGCTTTCTGAAGAAGCTCAGTGAGTCTTTTTTTTAAAGTAAGAAGAACTTTTGAAAAAACTCAAACTCTTTCATGCTCTCTGAAGAATCTCAGAGACTATTAAAGGCTTTCTGAAGAAGCTCAGGGACTCTTTTTTTTTTTTTTTTTTTTTTTTAAATCAAAAAAGCTTACAGCACCTGGTATTCCCAGGCGGTCTCCCATCCAAGTACTAACCAGGCCCGACCCTGCTTAGCTTCCGAGATCAGACGAGATCGGGCGTGACCTTTTTTTTTTTTTTTTTTTTATTATCAAAAAGTAACAAAAATTTTTTACATAACAATTATGAAATTATGATTCCAATCATTATAACCCCAACACTAATTCATCTCACATATCAATGAATCATACAGGGAAAAAACATAACTTAATTTTCTTCAATCTTCATCCACCAGAATATTCCAAATAAAATGTTGAACCATTATTCAAGCTCATTGTCTCTTTTCAAAAACATAAACTTAACCCTTTATTTATATCTATACTTATAAGCCCACATTCTTCATCCACAAATGCCTTTTCAAATTCCTCTTTGCTCAAATATTGCCACATTAGATACACATTCTTTCTTACAACAGTTTTAAACATCTCAATTACATCCACTTTCTTCCCTTCAAAATATGCCAAGTTCCTTCTCACCCATATTGCATATCTTGCATGACTTAACATAAAATTCCAGAAATTAACCCTCTTGTCTTTGTGATTCATACATTCACCGAATAAAAACAGTTTTTTCCATTCATTCCCTGTTACATCTTTTCCCATTCCATCCTTGACCATCTTTTTCAATTTTTCATGGAACACTTGAAGCTCTTTACATTCAAAGAATATATGCATCAGGGTCTCTGGCTCTGTCCCACATAAATCACATTCCCTTTTCACATTTTTGTTTATTTGATGGATTACCACCTTTGTGTATATCCTATTATGTCTGAGCTTAAAGTCCAGGTTCTCACAATCCAGTCCATTATATTTCACCCTTAAGTTCTTCCAAATTGTCTTCACATTCAAATCTGGAAATAGTTTTGTCCATACAGCTTCTGATGCAGGCATTTTGATTTCCTTTTTCAGCAACATCTTATATATCATTTTCACATTTATCTCAGACAAATACTTCTTATTATTATTTTCCATAATGTACATTTCTGGAATTCCCCAATTTCCCACTTTAACAGTCTCTCTCTCTATCCTTTCCACCCAGCTCTTAGGCAGGCTTATTTTAATATTTTCACACTCACGGTCCACTTTTGCTTGTTCAATCTCATCATCCCATCCCACCACACAGTCATATATTGCCCTATTTGGTAAGAACCCCTTCACATATTCATATGCCATATCTTTTACTTTTCTAATACCCGCTCTCATGAACAATCTATTGTAAAGCATTTTCCCTCCTAACCTTACTTTTGGATTCAAGAAAATTGGCTGATGATGCACTTGATTTATATTCTCACATTCATATCCCACATTCACTACAAACTCAGACCATGCACTAAAGACTTCCTGATAAAATAATGGCATCTTTTCAATCATTGGTTTTTTTAAGGCCATGAACAATCCTTCCTCACCACATCCTGCACTTTTATCTAAGTAATTTCTCATATAACCCTTCCATCCATACTCTACTTTATCATATAGATATTTTTTTATCGCTTTCACTCTTATTGCCTTTCTTTTAACTTCTAAATCAATCAACTTCAAGCCTCCCTCCTTATAATCCGCTATTAGAGTTTTTGCTGATATTCTAACTCCTTTACCTCCCCACAAAAAAATATTCACTGTCTCTTTAATTCCATTCAACACCCAATTTGGTAGGTCTATTACCCCCATCACATAGTTACATTTTGTAAGCAATAATGAATTAGCTACTACTACTTTGCCTCTTAATCTTAACTCCCTTAGTCTCCAAAATTGTAAAACTTGTTTAATTTTATTTAATATTCCTGTCCACGTAGCATCTCTAGCTTCTTTTACATTTACTCCTATGTTTACACCTAGAATCTTCAAATACTCTGTAGTTATTTTAAAGGGAGTGTCTGACCCTTTTATATCCACACCTCCTATACTCATTATTTCGGATTTATCTACATTTATTTTTGCACCTGACGCTTTTCCGTATGTTCCCATATGTTCCCTTATTCTATTTATACTCTCTATGTCCTTAACTGTAAATGTGGTATCATCTGCATACTGATGAATAATGCTGACTCCCCCATAGGGTATTTGAATTCCTCTTATTTCTTTATCTCCTTTAATCAGTGTTGCCAAAGGCTCTGCTGTTATTGAGTATAGCAATGGCGACAATGGACATCCTTGCCTAACTGACCTCTCTAAAGGAAAAGGGTCAGTTAACACCCCATTAATTTTCACACAACTCTTAGCATTATCATATACTAACTTTATCCACCTTAGAATCCTCTCCCCAAATCCAAATCTTCTCATTGTTTGCTCCATGAAGCTGTGCTCTACCCTATCAAACGCCTTATTTAAATCCATCGATAAAATCAAACCGCCCTCTCCATCCTTTCCCATGCTTTCTACTACATCCCTTATTGTACTAATTGTGTCTGTGATATCTCTTCCCATTATGCTGTATGCTTGATTTGGTGATATTATTGTCCCTACTACCTTTTTTATTCTATTAGCTAATACTTTTGTTAAAATTTTATAGTCTGTGTTTAAAAGACTCAATGGTCTATAATTTTCCAACTTAAGTGGACTCCCCTTATTTTTGTACAAGATGGTGATTACTCCTAAACCCATTGATTGTGGCATTTCCCCTCTCTCTTCCATACTCTTATAGAGCTTCCACAATATTGGTGCTATAATATCAACAAAAGTCTTATAAAATTCATGTATTAGACCGTCTGCACCTGGGCTTTTATTCGGTTTTGTTTGCTCTATTGCTTCTTTTATTTCTTCAATCCTTATATCTCTTTCACACATACTTTTATCCTCTTCATTTAACCTAGCACTTACAGTATTTAAAACCTCATCCACACAGTCCTGTTTTACACCTTCTTTCTTAAATAATTCTCTATAAAACGACTCTACTACTCTTATTATCTCCACATAATCAGTTACTTTTATCCCTTTTTCATTTTCCAACTCAAAAATATGATTTTTCCTCTGCTTTTTTTTCTCTAAGTTCAGAAAGAACTTTGTACTCCTTTCTCCCTCTAAAGCATACTGTGCCCTACTCCTTACTATTGCACCCTTACTTTTTTCTTTTTCATATTCCTCCATCTCTGCTTTTATCTTCAAAAAACATTCTTTTCCGTGCTTAGGATCCCTATCTATTTTCTCTGCTTCCTTCTTTAATGCATTTTCCATTGCTTCTACTTTACTCCTCCTCATGAAATCCCTTTGTTTTGAATATCTAACACTTCTTTTTTTTATTTTTGCTTTCATTATTTCCCACCATTCACACACATTTTCATTAAACAATGGGTTTGCCATTTCATACCTTATACATTTGCTGATATTTTCTTTATATGCCTTTTCCTTTAGCAGAGATGCATTCAAACACCACACTCCCCCACCTCTCTCTTCCGTATTTACACCGAACTTAACTGTCATAGCAGCATGGTCACTTATTCCTATAAACTTATATTTCACATTTTTCACGTATCCTAACATTTCCCTTTTAATTAAACATAAATCTATTCGGCTTTGCTTCAAACTCCCCATCACCATTTGCCTTCTAGAAAACTCTCTTTTATAAGGATTTTCCTCTCTCCAAGCATCAACTATATCCTCGCTCATCATCCATTCATTTAAATATTTCCTAGACACATCTGATTTAAAATTTGCACTACTTGATGCATCTAGTCTTGTGCACCAAACATTGAAGTCTCCCATTACTATAAATTTCCCTTTACATAACGGCTTAATTTCTTTGAAGACTTCTTTTCTTTCAGTTTCTACATTAGGCGCGTAAACATTTATCAACCTAAGTAGCTCATTGTGAAACATAAAATCTATTACTAACAATCTTCCTTTACCATCTTTATAAATTTGTTGTACATTATACACTCTATCCCTCTTTATCAAAATCGCCACACCACAAGCTTTTTGATTTCCATGGTTTACAAAAATGTCATCTTCCCACTCTTTTTTTATATTTCCCATTATTTCTTCCGACCAATGCGTCTCTTGTAAACATATTATGTCTACTTTAAGCACTCCCTTCACCTTCTCAAACTTGTTTACATCTCTTAGTCCATTGGCGTTCAAGCATGCAATATTCATAACGCCACACATAATATATATTATAGTTTTAAGGAATCTCAAACTCATTTCAGTAAATCCAATTCCTTACTTTTTTGCAGTATGCTCCTCCTTCCCATTTTTCTTTCTTTTCTTCTTTATGCTCTTTTCCTCACTTGTGTCCATTTCCTCCTCCACGTTTAATGCTGGGTTCTCTGACATCTCCTTTTCTCCCCTCCCTCCTTCATCCTTCTCCTTCATACTTTTTGCACCTTGACTTTCACCATCACCTTTCGATATCTCTCCATTGTCTTCTTCGCTCTCCCGTTCTTTCAATATTTTTGCTTTTCCGTCTCTTAAATGTGTCCCTTCATCTAGTTCCAGAACTTTATTTTTTCCTCCTCTTTCTCTCTGCCATAGTCCTGAGACCGCTTCCTCTCGACCACTCTCTCTCTCGGCAGCTCTCCGTTCTCCTTTTCCTTCTTTTTCGCACCAAGTGCCACTTCTCACCTCTTCTCCAGCCGCTACACCTTCCCCCTCCTCACTTTCCTCCTCCTCATCCACCTCGTAAAGATCTGATGGCTCACCTTCGATGCTCTCTTCTCCCATCTCCGCCGGCGTTTCACATACACACAGTCCATACCTCATCTGACACTCCTTGCAATTCCCCTCCTTACACTCCCGTGCGTAGTGTCCCTGCTTGTTGCACTTGAAGCACTTGAAGCTTGGGCAGTCTCTCACTATGTGCCCCGGTTGAATGCACAAGCGACAAACTTTCACCTGTCTGTCATGGATGACTCTGAAGTGCTCCGTACCTCCCATTGTGTCAAACTTTGTGGAATATGGCAAGGATTTGACCGTATCAGTGAACTTGACTTTTAAAAATCTGGTCCCATCCGCTATATCAGTCCCTGGCCACATTCTCCTCTTTATTCTTGAGACAGCCGTCACTCCCCATTCCGTTAGCTTTCTCATTATTTCCTCATCCTGGATGTACGTAGGCAGACCCAGGAATGAAACTACCATCTCAGTGCTGTTTATTTCTTTCGCCATGATTCTGCTCTGTTTTATCTTTAATCCATCCAATATTTTATCTTTTCCTTTCTCCTCCTCCATTGTTAGTTCATATTCCTTTGGAGTTTTGTACCTGCATCCGATGACCACTCCACATTCCTCTCTTACTTTCTTCAGCAGTTCCATCATGGTTATTCTGTCCTCTCCCTCTATCTCCACCAGCACTGTTAGTCTCTTCTCATAATTCCTTCTCCTTTGTTCATCTTCACCGCCATTTTCACTCACATTCCGCTTGTCCACTCCTCTTCCCTTTTCCATGTTGTCCGCTTGCAATCCCACCTCCACTGTGCCAGAAGTACTAATCCCCAAACAGCAGAAATGCCGTTTGGGGAGTAAATAACTCCACAAATTACAATTCCTTGTTTAATAAAGGGTTGTTTTAGCACAAAACTCAAAATATCTTCCAAACAAACACTCTCCACCTGTTCTCTCCACTGACTCTACCACTTCCTGCTTCCACTAGGGCGTGCCCAAGGTGGTATGGCCGTAAGCGAAAACAGCTGCCAAAATTGGGCTATTTAAAAGGTTAGACCATTAATGAAGAAAACTAAGAAGAACTTTTGAAAAAACTCAAACTCTTTCATACTCTCTGTAGAATCTCAGAGACTTTTAAAGGCTTTCTGAAGAAGCTCAGTGAGTCTTTTTTTTAAACTAAGAAGAACTTTTGAAAAAACTGAAACTCTTTCATGCTCTCTGAAGAATCTCAGAGACTTTTAAAGGCTTTCTGCAGAAGCTCAGTGAGTCTTTTTTTTTAAACTAAGAGGAACTTTTGAAAAAACTCAAACTCTTTCATGCTCTCTGAAGAATCTCAGAGACTTTTAAAGGCTTTCTGAAGAAGCTCAGGGACTCTTTTTTTTTTTTAAATCAAAAAAGCTTACAGCACCTGGTATTCCCAGGCGGTCTCCCATCCAAGTACTAACCAGGCCCGACCCTGCTTAGCTTCCGAGATCAGACGAGATCGGGCGTGACCAAGGTGGTATGGCCGTAAGCGAAAACTGCTGCCAAAATTGGGCAATTTAAAAGGTTAGACCATTAATGAAGAAAACTAAGAAGAACTTTTGAAAAAACTCAAAGTCTTTCATGCTCTCTGAAGAATCTCAGAGACTTTTAAAGGCTTTCTGAAGAAGCTCAGGGACTCTTTTTTTTTTTTAAATCAAAAAAGCTTACAGCACCTGGTATTCCCAGGCGGTCTCCCATCCAAGTACTAACCAGGCCCGACCCTGCTTAGCTTCCGAGATCAGACGAGATCGGGCGTGACCAAGGTGGTATGGCCGTAAGCGAAAACTGCTGCCAAAATTGGGCTATTTAAAAGGTTAGACCATTAATGAAGAAAACTAAGAAGAACTTTTGAAAAAACTCAAACTCTTTCATGCTCTCTGAAGAATCTCAGAGACTTTTAAAGGCTTTCTGAAGAAGCTCAGTGAGTCTTTTTTTTTAAACTAAGAAGAACTTTTGAAAAAACTCAAACTCTTTCATGCTCTCTGAAGAATCTCAGAGACTTTTAAAGGCTTTCTGCAGAAGCTCAGTGAGTCTTTTTTTTTAAACTAAGAAGAACTTTTGAAAAAACTCAAACTCTTTCATGCTCTCTGAAGAATCTCAGAGACTTTTAAAGGCTTTCTGAAGAAGCTCAGTGAGTCTTTTTTTTAAAGTAAGAAGAACTTTTGAAAAAACTCAAACTCTTTCATGCTCTCTGAAGAATCTCAGAGACTTTTAAAGGCTTTCTGAAGAAGCTCAGGGACTCTTTTTTTTTTTTAAATCAAAAAAGCTTACAGCACCTGGTATTCCCAGGCGGTCTCCCATCCAAGTACTAACCAGGCCCGACCCTGCTTAGCTTCCGAGATCAGACGAGATCGGGCGTGACCAAGGTGGTATGGCCGTAAGCGAAAACTGCTGCCAAAATTGGGCAATTTAAAAGGTTAGACCATTAATGAAGAAAACTAAGAAGAACTTTTGAAAAAACTCAAACTCTTTCATGCTCTCTGAAGAATCTCAGAGACTTTTAAAGGCTTTCTGAAGAAGCTCAGTGAGTCTTTTTTTTTAAACTAAGAAGAACTTTTGAAAAAACTCAAACTCTTTCATGCTCTCTGAAGAATCTCAGAGACTTTTAAAGGCTTTCTGCAGAAGCTCAGTGAGTCTTTTTTTTTAAACTAAGAAGAACTTTTGAAAAAACTCAAACTCTTTCATGCTCTCTGAAGAATCTCAGAGACTTTTAAAGGCTTTCTGAAGAAGCTCAGTGAGTCTTTTTTTTAAAGTAAGAAGAACTTTTGAAAAAACTCAAACTCTTTCATGCTCTCTGAAGAATCTCAGAGACTTTTAAAGGCTTTCTGAAGAAGCTCAGGGACTCTTTTTTTTTTTTTTTTTTTTTTTAAATCAAAAAAGCTTACAGCACCTGGTATTCCCAGGCGGTCTCCCATCCAAGTACTAACCAGGCCCGACCCTGCTTAGCTTCCGAGATCAGACGAGATCGGGCGTGACCAAGGTGGTATGGCCGTAAGCGAAAACTGCTGCCAAAATTGGGCTATTTAAAAGGTTAGACCATTAATGAAGAAAACTAAGAAGAACTTTTGAAAAAACTCAAACTCTTTCATGCTCTCTGAAGAATCTCAGAGACTTTTAAAGGCTTTCTGAAGAAGCTCAGTGAGTCTTTTTTTTTAAACTAAGAAGAACTTTTGAAAAAACTCAAACTCTTTCATGCTCTCTGAAGAATCTCAGAGACTTTTAAAGGCTTTCTGAAGAAGCTCAGTGAGTCTTTTTTTTAAAGTAAGAAGAACTTTTGAAAAAACTCAAACTCTTTCATGCTCTCTGAAGAATCTCAGAGACTATTAAAGGCTTTCTGAAGAAGCTCAGGGACTCTTTTTTTTTTTTTTTTTTTTTTTTAAATCAAAAAAGCTTACAGCACCTGGTATTCCCAGGCGGTCTCCCATCCAAGTACTAACCAGGCCCGACCCTGCTTAGCTTCCGAGATCAGACGAGATCGGGCGTGACCTTTTTTTTTTTTTTTTTTTTATTATCAAAAAGTAACAAAAATTTTTTACATAACAATTATGAAATTATGATTCCAATCATTATAACCCCAACACTAATTCATCTCACATATCAATGAATCATACAGGGAAAAAACATAACTTAATTTTCTTCAATCTTCATCCACCAGAATATTCCAAATAAAATGTTGAACCATTATTCAAGCTCATTGTCTCTTTTCAAAAACATAAACTTAACCCTTTATTTATATCTATACTTATAAGCCCACATTCTTCATCCACAAATGCCTTTTCAAATTCCTCTTTGCTCAAATATTGCCACATTAGATACACATTCTTTCTTACAACAGTTTTAAACATCTCAATTACATCCACTTTCTTCCCTTCAAAATATGCCAAGTTCCTTCTCACCCATATTGCATATCTTGCATGACTTAACATAAAATTCCAGAAATTAACCCTCTTGTCTTTGTGATTCATACATTCACCGAATAAAAACAGTTTTTTCCATTCATTCCCTGTTACATCTTTTCCCATTCCATCCTTGACCATCTTTTTCAATTTTTCATGGAACACTTGAAGCTCTTTACATTCAAAGAATATATGCATCAGGGTCTCTGGCTCTGTCCCACATAAATCACATTCCCTTTTCACATTTTTGTTTATTTGATGGATTACCACCTTTGTGTATATCCTATTATGTCTGAGCTTAAAGTCCAGGTTCTCACAATCCAGTCCATTATATTTCACCCTTAAGTTCTTCCAAATTGTCTTCACATTCAAATCTGGAAATAGTTTTGTCCATACAGCTTCTGATGCAGGCATTTTGATTTCCTTTTTCAGCAACATCTTATATATCATTTTCACATTTATCTCAGACAAATACTTCTTATTATTATTTTCCATAATGTACATTTCTGGAATTCCCCAATTTCCCACTTTAACAGTCTCTCTCTCTATCCTTTCCACCCAGCTCTTAGGCAGGCTTATTTTAATATTTTCACACTCACGGTCCACTTTTGCTTGTTCAATCTCATCATCCCATCCCACCACACAGTCATATATTGCCCTATTTGGTAAGAACCCCTTCACATATTCATATGCCATATCTTTTACTTTTCTAATACCCGCTCTCATGAACAATCTATTGTAAAGCATTTTCCCTCCTAACCTTACTTTTGGATTCAAGAAAATTGGCTGATGATGCACTTGATTTATATTCTCACATTCATATCCCACATTCACTACAAACTCAGACCATGCACTAAAGACTTCCTGATAAAATAATGGCATCTTTTCAATCATTGGTTTTTTTAAGGCCATGAACAATCCTTCCTCACCACATCCTGCACTTTTATCTAAGTAATTTCTCATATAACCCTTCCATCCATACTCTACTTTATCATATAGATATTTTTTTATCGCTTTCACTCTTATTGCCTTTCTTTTAACTTCTAAATCAATCAACTTCAAGCCTCCCTCCTTATAATCCGCTATTAGAGTTTTTGCTGATATTCTAACTCCTTTACCTCCCCACAAAAAAATATTCACTGTCTCTTTAATTCCATTCAACACCCAATTTGGTAGGTCTATTACCCCCATCACATAGTTACATTTTGTAAGCAATAATGAATTAGCTACTACTACTTTGCCTCTTAATCTTAACTCCCTTAGTCTCCAAAATTGTAAAACTTGTTTAATTTTATTTAATATTCCTGTCCACGTAGCATCTCTAGCTTCTTTTACATTTACTCCTATGTTTACACCTAGAATCTTCAAATACTCTGTAGTTATTTTAAAGGGAGTGTCTGACCCTTTTATATCCACACCTCCTATACTCATTATTTCGGATTTATCTACATTTATTTTTGCACCTGACGCTTTTCCGTATGTTCCCATATGTTCCCTTATTCTATTTATACTCTCTATGTCCTTAACTGTAAATGTGGTATCATCTGCATACTGATGAATAATGCTGACTCCCCCATAGGGTATTTGAATTCCTCTTATTTCTTTATCTCCTTTAATCAGTGTTGCCAAAGGCTCTGCTGTTATTGAGTATAGCAATGGCGACAATGGACATCCTTGCCTAACTGACCTCTCTAAAGGAAAAGGGTCAGTTAACACCCCATTAATTTTCACACAACTCTTAGCATTATCATATACTAACTTTATCCACCTTAGAATCCTCTCCCCAAATCCAAATCTTCTCATTGTTTGCTCCATGAAGCTGTGCTCTACCCTATCAAACGCCTTATTTAAATCCATCGATAAAATCAAACCGCCCTCTCCATCCTTTCCCATGCTTTCTACTACATCCCTTATTGTACTAATTGTGTCTGTGATATCTCTTCCCATTATGCTGTATGCTTGATTTGGTGATATTATTGTCCCTACTACCTTTTTTATTCTATTAGCTAATACTTTTGTTAAAATTTTATAGTCTGTGTTTAAAAGACTCAATGGTCTATAATTTTCCAACTTAAGTGGACTCCCCTTATTTTTGTACAAGATGGTGATTACTCCTAAACCCATTGATTGTGGCATTTCCCCTCTCTCTTCCATACTCTTATAGAGCTTCCACAATATTGGTGCTATAATATCAACAAAAGTCTTATAAAATTCATGTATTAGACCGTCTGCACCTGGGCTTTTATTCGGTTTTGTTTGCTCTATTGCTTCTTTTATTTCTTCAATCCTTATATCTCTTTCACACATACTTTTATCCTCTTCATTTAACCTAGCACTTACAGTATTTAAAACCTCATCCACACAGTCCTGTTTTACACCTTCTTTCTTAAATAATTCTCTATAAAACGACTCTACTACTCTTATTATCTCCACATAATCAGTTACTTTTATCCCTTTTTCATTTTCCAACTCAAAAATATGATTTTTCCTCTGCTTTTTTTTCTCTAAGTTCAGAAAGAACTTTGTACTCCTTTCTCCCTCTAAAGCATACTGTGCCCTACTCCTTACTATTGCACCCTTACTTTTTTCTTTTTCATATTCCTCCATCTCTGCTTTTATCTTCAAAAAACATTCTTTTCCGTGCTTAGGATCCCTATCTATTTTCTCTGCTTCCTTCTTTAATGCATTTTCCATTGCTTCTACTTTACTCCTCCTCATGAAATCCCTTTGTTTTGAATATCTAACACTTCTTTTTTTTATTTTTGCTTTCATTATTTCCCACCATTCACACACATTTTCATTAAACAATGGGTTTGCCATTTCATACCTTATACATTTGCTGATATTTTCTTTATATGCCTTTTCCTTTAGCAGAGATGCATTCAAACACCACACTCCCCCACCTCTCTCTTCCGTATTTACACCGAACTTAACTGTCATAGCAGCATGGTCACTTATTCCTATAAACTTATATTTCACATTTTTCACGTATCCTAACATTTCCCTTTTAATTAAACATAAATCTATTCGGCTTTGCTTCAAACTCCCCATCACCATTTGCCTTCTAGAAAACTCTCTTTTATAAGGATTTTCCTCTCTCCAAGCATCAACTATATCCTCGCTCATCATCCATTCATTTAAATATTTCCTAGACACATCTGATTTAAAATTTGCACTACTTGATGCATCTAGTCTTGTGCACCAAACATTGAAGTCTCCCATTACTATAAATTTCCCTTTACATAACGGCTTAATTTCTTTGAAGACTTCTTTTCTTTCAGTTTCTACATTAGGCGCGTAAACATTTATCAACCTAAGTAGCTCATTGTGAAACATAAAATCTATTACTAACAATCTTCCTTTACCATCTTTATAAATTTGTTGTACATTATACACTCTATCCCTCTTTATCAAAATCGCCACACCACAAGCTTTTTGATTTCCATGGTTTACAAAAATGTCATCTTCCCACTCTTTTTTTATATTTCCCATTATTTCTTCCGACCAATGCGTCTCTTGTAAACATATTATGTCTACTTTAAGCACTCCCTTCACCTTCTCAAACTTGTTTACATCTCTTAGTCCATTGGCGTTCAAGCATGCAATATTCATAACGCCACACATAATATATATTATAGTTTTAAGGAATCTCAAACTCATTTCAGTAAATCCAATTCCTTACTTTTTTGCAGTATGCTCCTCCTTCCCATTTTTCTTTCTTT
>NW_027508820.1:557500-570000 GCF_051911475.1 Siphateles boraxobius | reverse complement strand
AAACTAAGAGGAACTTTTGAAAAAACTCAAACTCTTTCATGCTCTCTGAAGAATCTCAGAGACTTTTAAAGGCTTTCTGAAGAAGCTCAGGGACTCTTTTTTTTTTTTAAATCAAAAAAGCTTACAGTACCTGGTATTCCCAGGCGGTCTCCCATCCAAGTACTAACCAGGCCCGACCCTGCTTAGCTTCCGAGATCAGACGAGATCAGGCGTGACCAAGGTGGTATGGCCGTAAGCGAAAACTGCTGCCAAAATTGGGCTATTTAAAAGGTTAGACCATTAATGAAGAAAACTAAGAAGAACTTTTGAAAAAACTCAAACTCTTTCATGCTCTCTGAAGAATCTCAGAGACTTTTAAAGGCTTTCTGAAGAAGCTCAGTGAGTCTTTTTTTTTAAACTAAGAAGAACTTTTGAAAAAACTCAAACTCTTTCATGCTCTCTGAAGAATCTCAGAGACTTTTAAAGGCTTTCTGCAGAAGCTCAGTGAGTCTTTTTTTTTAAACTAAGAAGAACTTTTGAAAAAACTCAAACTCTTTCATGCTCTCTGAAGAATCTCAGAGACTTTTAAAGGCTTTCTGAAGAAGCTCAGTGAGTCTTTTTTTTAAAGTAAGAAGAACTTTTGAAAAAACTCAAACTCTTTCATGCTCTCTGAAGAATCTCAGAGACTTTTAAAGGCTTTCTGAAGAAGCTCAGGGACTCTTTTTTTTTTTTTTTTTTTTTAAATCAAAAAAGCTTACAGCACCTGGTATTCCCAGGCGGTCTCCCATCCAAGTACTAACCAGGCCCGACCCTGCTTAGCTTCCGAGATCAGACGAGATCGGGCGTGACCAAGGTGGTATGGCCGTAAGCGAAAACTGCTGCCAAAATTGGGCTATTTAAAAGGTTAGACCATTAATGAAGAAAACTAAGAAGAACTTTGGAAAAAACTCAAACTCTTTCATGCTCTCTGAAGAATCTCAGAGACTTTTAAAGGCTTTCTGAAGAAGCTCAGTGAGTCTTTTTTTTTAAACTAAGAAGAACTTTTGAAAAAACTCAAACTCTTTCATGCTCTCTGAAGAATCTCAGAGACTTTTAAAGGCTTTCTGCAGAAGCTCAGTGAGTCTTTTTTTTTAAACTAAGAGGAACTTTTGAAAAAACTCAAACTCTTTCATGCTCTCTGAAGAATCTCAGAGACTTTTAAAGGCTTTCTGAAGAAGCTCAGGGACTCTCTTTTTTTTTTAAATCAAAAAAGCTTACAGCACCTGGTATTCCCAGGCGGTCTCCCATCCAAGTACTAACCAGGCCCGACCCTGCTTAGCTTCCGAGATCAGACGAGATCGGGCGTGACCAAGGTGGTATGGCCGTAAGCGAAAACTGCTGCCAAAATTGGGCTATTTAAAAGGTTAGACCATTAATGAAGAAAACTAAGAAGAACTTTTGAAAAAACTCAAACTCTTTCATACTCTCTGTAGAATCTCAGAGACTTTTAAAGGCTTTCTGAAGAAGCTCAGTGAGTCTTTTTTTTAAACTAAGAAGAACTTTTGAAAAAACTGAAACTCTTTCATGCTCTCTGAAGAATCTCAGAGACT
This sequence comes from Siphateles boraxobius, assembly GCF_051911475.1. Classification (NCBI taxonomy): domain Eukaryota; kingdom Metazoa; phylum Chordata; class Actinopteri; order Cypriniformes; family Leuciscidae; genus Siphateles; species Siphateles boraxobius. The sequence goes on along the minus strand of NW_027508820.1, from coordinate 568,432 downwards.
TTTAAAGGCTTTCTGCAGAAGCTCAGTGAGTCTTTTTTTTTAAACTAAGAGGAACTTTTGAAAAAACTCAAACTCTTTCATGCTCTCTGAAGAATCTCAGAGACTTTTAAAGGCTTTCTGAAGAAGCTCAGGGACTCTTTTTTTTTTTTAAATCAAAAAAGCTTACAGCACCTGGTATTCCCAGGCGGTCTCCCATCCAAGTACTAACCAGGCCCGACCCTGCTTAGCTTCCGAGATCAGACGAGATCGGGCGTGACCAAGGTGGTATGGCCGTAAGCGAAAACTGCTGCCAAAATTGGGCTATTTAAAAGGTTAGACCATTAATGAAGAAAACTAAGAAGAACTTTTGAAAAAACTCAAACTCTTTCATGCTCTCTGAAGAATCTCAGAGACTTTTAAAGGCTTTCTGAAGAAGCTCAGTGAGTCTTTTTTTTTAAACTAAGAAGAACTTTTGAAAAAACTCAAACTCTTTCATGCTCTCTGAAGAATCTCAGAGACTTTTAAAGGCTTTCTGCAGAAGCTCAGTGAGTCTTTTTTTTTAAACTAAGAAGAACTTTTGAAAAAACTCAAACTCTTTCATGCTCTCTGAAGAATCTCAGAGACTTTTAAAGGCTTTCTGAAGAAGCTCAGTGAGTCTTTTTTTTAAAGTAAGAAGAACTTTTGAAAAAACTCAAACTCTTTCATGCTCTCTGAAGAATCTCAGAGACTTTTAAAGGCTTTCTGAAGAAGCTCAGGGACTCTTTTTTTTTTTTTTTTTTTAAATCAAAAAAGCTTACAGCACCTGGTATTCCCAGGCGGTCTCCCATCCAAGTACTAACCAGGCCCGACCCTGCTTAGCTTCCGAGATCAGACGAGATCGGGCGTGACCAAGGTGGTATGGCCGTAAGCGTAAACTGCTGCCAAAATTGGGCTATTTAAAAGGTTAGACCATTAATGAAGAAAACTAAGAAGAACTTTTGAAAAAACTCAAACTCTTTCATACTCTCTGTAGAATCTCAGAGACTTTTAAAGGCTTTCTGAAGAAGCTCAGTGAGTCTTTTTTTTAAACTAAGAAGAACTTTTGAAAAAACTGAAACTCTTTCATGCTCTCTGAAGAATCTCAGAGACTTTTAAAGGCTTTCTGCAGAAGCTCAGTGAGTCTTTTTTTTTAAACTAAGAGGAACTTTTGAAAAAACTCAAACTCTTTCATGCTCTCTGAAGAATCTCAGAGACTTTTAAAGGCTTTCTGAAGAAGCTTAGGGACTCTTTTTTTTTTTTAAATCAAAAAAGCTTACAGCACCTGGTATTCCCAGGCGGTCTCCCATCCAAGTACTAACCAGGCCCGACCCTGCTTAGCTTCCGAGATCAGACGAGATCGGACGTGACCAAGGTGGTATGGCCGTAAGCGAAAACTGCTGCCAAAATTGGGCAATTTAAAAGGTTAGACCATTAATGAAGAAAACTAAGAAGAACTTTTGAAAAAACTCAAACTCTTTCATGCTCTCTGAAGAATCTCAGAGACTTTTAAAGGCTTTCTGAAGAAGCTCAGTGAGTCTTTTTTTTTAAACTAAGAAGAACTTTTGAAAAAACTCAAACTCTTTCATGCTCTCTGAAGAATCTCAGAGACTTTTAAAGGCTTTCTGCAGAAGCTCAGTGAGTCTTTTTTTTTAAACTAAGAAGAACTTTTGAAAAAACTCAAACTCTTTCATGCTCTCTGAAGAATCTCAGAGACTTTTAAAGGCTTTCTGAAGAAGCTCAGTGAGTCTTTTTTTTAAAGTAAGAAGAACTTTTGAAAAAACTCAAACTCTTTCATGCTCTCTGAAGAATCTCAGAGACTTTTAAAGGCTTTCTGAAGAAGCTCAGGGACTCTTTTTTTTTTTTTTTTTTTTAAATCAAAAAAGCTTACAGCACCTGGTATTCCCAGGCGGTCTCCCATCCAAGTACTAACCAGGCCCGACCCTGCTTAGCTTCCGAGATCAGACGAGATCGGGCGTGACCAAGGTGGTATGGCCGTAAGCGAAAACAGCTGCCAAAATTGGGCTATTTAAAAGGTTAGACCATTAATGAAGAAAACTAAGAAGAACTTTTGAAAAAACTCAAACTCTTTCATACTCTCTGTAGAATCTCAGAGACTTTTAAAGGCTTTCTGAAGAAGCTCAGTGAGTCTTTTTTTTAAACTAAGAAGAACTTTTGAAAAAACTGAAACTCTTTCATGCTCTCTGAAGAATCTCAGAGACTTTTAAAGGCTTTCTGCAGAAGCTCAGTGAGTCTTTTTTTTTAAACTAAGAGGAACTTTTGAAAAAACTCAAACTCTTTCATGCTCTCTGAAGAATCTCAGAGACTTTTAAAGGCTTTCTGAAGAAGCTCAGGGACTCTTTTTTTTTTTTAAATCAAAAAAGCTTACAGTACCTGGTATTCCCAGGCGGTCTCCCATCCAAGTACTAACCAGGCCCGACCCTGCTTAGCTTCCGAGATCAGACGAGATCAGGCGTGACCAAGGTGGTATGGCCGTAAGCGAAAACTGCTGCCAAAATTGGGCTATTTAAAAGGTTAGACCATTAATGAAGAAAACTAAGAAGAACTTTTGAAAAAACTCAAACTCTTTCATGCTCTCTGAAGAATCTCAGAGACTTTTAAAGGCTTTCTGAAGAAGCTCAGTGAGTCTTTTTTTTTAAACTAAGAAGAACTTTTGAAAAAACTCAAACTCTTTCATGCTCTCTGAAGAATCTCAGAGACTTTTAAAGGCTTTCTGCAGAAGCTCAGTGAGTCTTTTTTTTTAAACTAAGAAGAACTTTTGAAAAAACTCAAACTCTTTCATGCTCTCTGAAGAATCTCAGAGACTTTTAAAGGCTTTCTGAAGAAGCTCAGTGAGTCTTTTTTTTAAAGTAAGAAGAACTTTTGAAAAAACTCAAACTCTTTCATGCTCTCTGAAGAATCTCAGAGACTTTTAAAGGCTTTCTGAAGAAGCTCAGGGACTCTTTTTTTTTTTTAAATCAAAAAAGCTTACAGCACCTGGTATTCCCAGGCGGTCTCCCATCCAAGTACTAACCAGGCCCGACCCTGCTTAGCTTCCGAGATCAGACGAGATCGGGCGTGACCAAGGTGGTATGGCCGTAAGCGAAAACTGCTGCCAAAATTGGGCTATTTAAAAGGTTAGACCATTAATGAAGAAAACTAAGAAGAACTTTTGAAAAAACTCAAACTCTTTCATGCTCTCTGAAGAATCTCAGAGACTTTTAAAGGCTTTCTGAAGAAGCTCAGTGAGTCTTTTTTTTTAAACTAAGAAGAACTTTTGAAAAAACTCAAACTCTTTCATGCTCTCTGAAGAATCTCAGAGACTTTTAAAGGCTTTCTGCAGAAGCTCAGTGAGTCTTTTTTTTTAAACTAAGAGGAACTTTTGAAAAAACTCAAACTCTTTCATGCTCTCTGAAGAATCTCAGAGACTTTTAAAGGCTTTCTGAAGAAGCTCAGGGACTCTTTTTTTTAAAGTAAGAAGAACTTTTGAAAAAACTCAAACTCTTTCATGCTCTCTGAAGAATCTCAGAGACTTTTAAAGGCTTTCTGAAGAAGCTCAGTGAGTCTTTTTTTTTAAACTAAGAAGAACTTTTGAAAAAACTCAAACTCTTTCATGCTCTCTGAAGAATCTCAGAGACTTTTAAAGGCTTTCTGAAGAAGCTCAGGGACTCTCTTTTTTTTTTAAATCAAAAAAGCTTACAGCACCTGGTATTCCCAGGCGGTCTCCCATCCAAGTACTAACCAGGCCCGACCCTGCTTAGCTTCCGAGATCAGACGAGATCGGGCGTGACCAAGGTGGTATGGCCGTAAGCGAAAAAGGCTGCCAAAATTGGGCTATTTAAAAGGTTAGACCATTAATGAAGAAAACTAAGAAGAACTTTTGAAAAAACTCAAACTCTTTCATACTCTCTGTAGAATCTCAGAGACTTTTAAAGGCTTTCTGAAGAAGCTCAGTGAGTCTTTTTTTTAAACTAAGAAGAACTTTTGAAAAAACTGAAACTCTTTCATGCTCTCTGAAGAATCTCAGAGACTTTTAAAGGCTTTCTGCAGAAGCTCAGTGAGTCTTTTTTTTTAAACTAAGAGGAACTTTTGAAAAAACTCAAACTCTTTCATGCTCTCTGAAGAATCTCAGAGACTTTTAATGGCTTTCTGAAGAAGCTCAGGGACTCTTTTTTTTTTTAAATCAAAAAAGCTTACAGCACCTGGTATTCCCAGGCGGTCTCCCATCCAAGTACTAACCAGGCCCGACCCTGCTTAGCTTCCGAGATCAGACGAGATCGGGCGTGACCAAGGTGGTATGGCCGTAAGCGAAAACTGCTGCCAAAATTGGGCTATTTAAAAGGTTAGACCATTAATGAAGAAAACTAAGAAGAACTTTTGAAAAAACTCAAACTCTTTCATGCTCTCTGAAGAATCTCAGAGACTTTTAAAGGCTTTCTGAAGAAGCTCAGTGAGTCTTTTTTTTTAAACTAAGAAGAACTTTTGAAAAAACTCAAACTCTTTCATGCTCTCTGAAGAATCTCAGAGACTTTTAAAGGCTTTCTGCAGAAGCTCAGTGAGTCTTTTTTTTTAAACTAAGAGGAACTTTTGAAAAAACTCAAACTCTTTCATGCTCTCTGAAGAATCTCAGAGACTTTTAAAGGCTTTCTGAAGAAGCTCAGGGACTCTTTTTTTTTTTTAAATCAAAAAAGCTTACAGCACCTGGTATTCCCAGGCGGTCTCCCATCCAAGTACTAACCAGGCCCGACCCTGCTTAGCTTCCGAGATCAGACGAGATCGGGCGTGACCAAGGTGGTATGGCCGTAAGCGAAAACTGCTGCCAAAATTGGGCTATTTAAAAGGTTAGACCATTAATGAAGAAAACTAAGAAGAACTTTTGAAAAAACTCAAACTCTTTCATGCTCTCTGAAGAATCTCAGAGACTTTTAAAGGCTTTCTGAAGAAGCTCAGTGAGTCTTTTTTTTTAAACTAAGAAGAACTTTTGAAAAAACTCAAACTCTTTCATGCTCTCTGAAGAATCTCAGAGACTTTTAAAGGCTTTCTGCAGAAGCTCAGTGAGTCTTTTTTTTTAAACTAAGAGGAACTTTTGAAAAAACTCAAACTCTTTCATGCTCTCTGAAGAATCTCAGAGACTTTTAAAGGCTTTCTGAAGAAGCTCAGGGACTCTTTTTTTTAAAGTAAGAAGAACTTTTGAAAAAACTCAAACTCTTTCATGCTCTCTGAAGAATCTCAGAGACTTTTAAAGGCTTTCTGAAGAAGCTCAGTGAGTCTTTTTTTTTAAACTAAGAAGAACTTTTGAAAAAACTCAAACTCTTTCATGCTCTCTGAAGAATCTCAGAGACTTTTAAAGGCTTTCTGAAGAAGCTCAGGGACTCTCTTTTTTTTTTAAATCAAAAAAGCTTACAGCACCTGGTATTCCCAGGCGGTCTCCCATCCAAGTACTAACCAGGCCCGACCCTGCTTAGCTTCCGAGATCAGACGAGATCGGGCGTGACCAAGGTGGTATGGCCGTAAGCGAAAAAGGCTGCCAAAATTGGGCTATTTAAAAGGTTAGACCATTAATGAAGAAAACTAAGAAGAACTTTTGAAAAAACTCAAACTCTTTCATACTCTCTGTAGAATCTCAGAGACTTTTAAAGGCTTTCTGAAGAAGCTCAGTGAGTCTTTTTTTTAAACTAAGAAGAACTTTTGAAAAAACTGAAACTCTTTCATGCTCTCTGAAGAATCTCAGAGACTTTTAAAGGCTTTCTGCAGAAGCTCAGTGAGTCTTTTTTTTTAAACTAAGAGGAACTTTTGAAAAAACTCAAACTCTTTCATGCTCTCTGAAGAATCTCAGAGACTTTTAATGGCTTTCTGAAGAAGCTCAGGGACTCTTTTTTTTTTTAAATCAAAAAAGCTTACAGCACCTGGTATTCCCAGGCGGTCTCCCATCCAAGTACTAACCAGGCCCGACCCTGCTTAGCTTCCGAGATCAGACGAGATCGGGCGTGACTTTTTTTTTTTTTTTTTTTTTTTTTTTTTTTTTTTTTAACAACATAATTCACATTACATTTGAACATATTCAAGATCATAATTCACAAAACCTTTTTAAAATACATCTTCTGTCAGAAAAAACAGTTTGTGTTTCTTTAAAATTTTCCTTACTTCACTATTAAAAATCTTGAAAAACAAATCCACATTATTTTCCATTTTAAAATAATTGTACAAAATATGCAAATAATCTTCAACCAATCCTTTGAAAAACAAACACAAGTCCATTACAAAATTCCTATTTTTTGCCACATTCCTTCTTTTCCAGATTGCACTTTTTGCTATGACTAACAACAAATTAATCACTTTTTTATTTCCGTTTTCCTCATTTAGTCCCAACATAAAAATCCTATTCCAACTTAAATCTTCCTCTTTACCTCTTAAATTATTCACTATCTCCTTCATGGCAATGAAAAATTGATTCAGTTTTTCACAGTATAAAAACAAGTGTAAAATACCTTCATCTTCTTTGTTGCAAACTTTACATTTCGCATCTTGTTCTCTCCCAATTTTGCATAAGCGCATTCCCGTGAAAATCACGTTATGTCTTATAAAAAAGTCCAAACATTCTAAATCAGTGTCCATAAATATCCATTTCATGTTTTTCCATATTTCCTTTTCTTCAATCTCTTTAAAATGCCTCAGCCAGAGTTGATTTGCTAATGGCTTTTTAAAAACTGAATTTCTAAAATAATGATAAAACCTTTTAACATTACATGACTTAAAATCTACAAACTTTTCTTGCAATTTTAAGAACACCTCTATTTTATTCTCGCTTTTCTCATCCCTTTGAATAACATTCAACCAATCTTCGGGTATTGCATTTTTTACTTCTTCGTATTGTTTCTTTATAGTGTTTACATTATATTCCTCTTTCGCTTCCTCCAACGCATCAACAATCACTTGCATGGGTAAAAATCCCTCCTTGAATTCATATAGAATATCTCTTATTTTTACAATTCCCACCTCCACCCATTTCTTAAAATAAATTTCCTTTTCTTGTATTACAATGTTTTTGTTTAAAAACAGTGGTTGATTTAAAATGCTATCTCTTCCATATGGTTTAAAATTCACATCTGTTAGAAAAAGTCCCCAAGCACTTAAAACTTCTTTATAAAAATCTGGTATCCCCTGTATCATCCACTTTTTTAACTTCATCCATAAAATGTTATCCCCCAAATTCAAATTCCCACATTTGTTTAAATAAAATTCCATTATAGTTTTCCAATCCCCTTTATTTTCCTCATCCAAATACTTCTTTACCACTTTAACTCTCATACTGTTCATTTTTTGTTCTAAATCTACTAAACCCATCCCTCCTTCTTCTGCCGGTCCAATCAAAGTATTATAAGCTATTCTTGGGGGTTTTTTCTCCCATAAAAATTCTAAAATACATGTTTTCAATCTTTGTCTTACCCATAAAGGCATTGAATTCACATATAAAACATACCACATCTTAGACAGCATCAACACATTTACAATTAAAATCTTTCCCTTTAAATTTAAAAATCTGTTTTTCCAGAATATTAACCTCCTCTCCATTCCTTCTACTACCTCTTCCCACATAATATCTCGTATGCTTTTTTCATTTTTCCCTAAAACCACTCCTAAAATCCTAATTTCTTGTACTTGGGTAAAGTTAAAACACCCTGTTAAAACCGGTACCTTCCCAAATCTCATGTAAACTGTTTTTTCCTCATTTATTTTTGCTCCAGAACCTTGGCAGTACCATTCAACTTTTTCCATGACATGTTTAACACTTAGTTCATTTTTAACTACTATTGTTGTATCATCTGCATATTGATATATATTTTGTATTTCTTTCCCTTCATTCATCTCTATTCCTTTTATTTTATTTTCCTTTTTGATTATCAACCCTAAAGGTTCCGCTACCAGCGAATATAATTGAGCTGATAATGGGCACCCTTGTCTTATTGACCTTGAAATAGCAAACGGTTCTGTTAAAAATCCATTGCATTTCACTTTTGTTATTGTATCCCTATATAAAATTCTTATCCATTTAATAAAATGTTCCCCAAACCCAAATTTCTCTAAAACTGAAAATAAAAAAACATGTTCTACTCTGTCAAAGGCTTTTTCGAAGTCTAAGCTAATGACATAACCATCCTTTTTTTCTCCATTCATGTAACTTATTATATCTCTTATACTGCTTGTTGTTTCTGCTATGTCTCGTCCCTTTACTCCATATGCCTGATTTGTTTCTATTATGCTAGGTAGTACATTCTTTAATCTATTTGCTAAAACCTTTGCTAAAATCTTAAAATCCGTGTTTAACATGGTTATAGGTCTAAAATTTTTTAAAAGTGCTTTATCTCCCTTTCTTTTGTATATTAGCTTCATCAGCCCTAAACTCATCTTCTGATTTAGACCTTCCTTCTTAAAAATCTCCTCATATACATCCATTAAAATCAGACTAATTTCCTCCTTAAAAACCTTATAAAACTCATTTCCTATCCCATCTATACCTGGGCTTTTCTTTGTTTTCAAAAGATCTATTGCCTGTATTATTTCTTCCTGTCCTATTCCTTTATCACATTCTGCTTTGTCCTTAATTTCTACTCTCGTTGATATTTGCTGTAACAGTATATTTTTCTTCTCTTCATCTAACCCCTTCGTTTTAAAAAGTTCTTCATAATAATTTTTTACTTCCTTCAAAATTCCTTTCGTTTCTTGTACTAGTTCTCCATCTTTGCCCTTTATTTCTTTTATCATTTCTGCTCTTCCTTTACTTTTTTCTAAGTTAAAGAAAAATCTTGTACATTTCTCCCCTTCAACCATGTATTTTGCTTTACTTCTCAAACTTGCTCCTTTACATTTACTCTCCTCTATTTTCTTTAGATTTTCTTCCATAACTATTACGTTTTGTATATTTACTTCTCTCTTGTTTAACTCTTCTTTTAATGTTTTCCTTATATCTTTTTCTTTAGCTTTTTTAACTCTCTGAACCAATTTGCTGTATTTTATTGAGTATTTCTTTATTTCGTATTTTACATTTTCCCACCATATTCTTTTATCTTCTAGGTACATCCCATCATTTCTTTCTTCTTCTATTAATATTTCGATCCCTAATTTATAACTTTCACTCTTTAAAATCTCTGTATTTAAAATCCAAACTCCAGGCCCTTTATCCTCTTTTTTAAAATCCATCTTCATTAAAATCATCTTATGATCACTTAAAGAGTTTTCTTTATACAAAATATCCTCAATAAAATATTCTAAACTTCTTGTGCTTAAAACATGATCAATTCTTGTTTGACATAAGAAATTGCTAACTAGTTGTTTTCTAGAAAATTCTCTTTTTCTTTCATGTCTCTCTCTCCACACATCAATTAAGTTTTTTTCTTCCATCAGCATTTTAAGTTCTTTTCTCCCCATATCTGTTTTAAAAACCATTCCATCTGCCATATCTCTTTTATTGAAAACTGTATTAAAATCTCCCACCATCATTACGGTCTCCCAACTTTCCATTAAGTCTCTTAAAGCACTAAAATAGTTCTTCTTTTCTTTTTCTTCATTAGGTGCATGAACATTAATCAAAATAAATTCTCTATCTTCATATCTTATTTCAACGGCAATACATTTTCCTTTTCCATCATCATATATTTCTTTAACCTCAATATCCTTTTCTTTTCTTACTAAAATAGCAACTCCTCTCCCCATTCTTCCATCCCCATTATTAAAATATATTTCACCACCCCACCTCTTTTTTAAATCTTCCATAATTTCATCTTTCCAATTAGTTTCCTGTAATACAATAACATCTTCTTTACATAACTCTTTTACTCTTTCAAATTTTTCCCTATTTAGTAGACCTCTTGCATTTAAAATCACCATATTCAAAACCATAAATAAAATTACTAAGAGTTTAAAAGACATCATTTTACATATTTTCTTCTTCTGCTTCTTCTTCTTCTTCGATACATTTTAAAACCTCAAACCTGTTCATACATTTGATTGTTTCTTTTCTTATAAATCTTTTGGCATTTTCTAGATTAGGTGTTACCTTTTGCATTCTTCTTCTTGCCACTCCACCTAATTCCTTGTCCTTTCTTTTGCCCTCTTGTCCGTTTTCTTTTTCTTTTTCTCTTTCTTTTTTCAACCTTTTACTCCTTTCATATCCCCTTCTGTTCCACTGTTCCGTTGTCTTTATTGATGTGTCCATTTGTGTCCGTCTCTCGTGTTCCATCTCCTCCTCCTCTTCTTCTTCCTCCTCCTCCTCCTCCTCACCTCCAATCTCCTGTTCACTGATCCCTTCAGTTTCTTCCTCGATCTCTTCTCCTTCCACTTCTTCATTCTGCTGTTCTTCTGACTCACTTGATTCAATCTCATTAGTTTCATTCTGCATCTGCCTCGCCTCCTCTTGTTCCTGTTGTGTCTCCTCTTCTCCTCCTTCCATCCAGCATTCACACTTATTTAAAACTTTAAAACATTCCGGGCACTTGACAGCTTTGCAATCCCTCGCGAAATGGCCCTGTTCTTCGCATTTGAAACACGTAAAGTTTGGACAGTTTTTGATGATGTGCTCCGGACTCAAACACAGCCGACAGGTTTTAACCTGCCTGCTGTGAATAATCCTGAAGTACTGCGTTCCTTCCGCTGTCTCAAACCGTGCACTATAAGGTAGCGAGGCCACTTCTTTAGGAAATTTTACTTTTACGAAGCGTGTTCCATCTTCGATTTCTGTGCCCGGGTAGACTCTCCTTCTGATTTGCGAGATGGGGATTACTCCCCATCCTTCCAGCTTTTCCACAATAATGGTGTCATCTAGGTAGGCCGGCAGATGCATTATTGAAACCACAAAACTCTGTCTTTTAGTTTCTTGACTTCACAAATCTTTCCTTTAATTTCCAATCCATTTAATAGTTCATCACATGTTTCTTCTGTAGC
>NW_027508820.1:495000-497500 GCF_051911475.1 Siphateles boraxobius | reverse complement strand
AGAACTTTTGAAAAAACTCAAACTCTTTCATGCTCTCTGAAGAATCTCAGAGACTTTTAAAGGCTTTCTGAAGAAGCTCAGTGAGTCTTTTTTTTAAAGTAAGAAGAACTTTTGAAAAAACTCAAACTCTTTCATGCTCTCTGAAGAATCTCAGAGACTTTTAAAGGCTTTCTGAAGAAGCTCAGGGACTCTTTTTTTTTTTTTTTTTTTAAATCAAAAAAGCTTACAGCACCTGGTATTCCCAGGCGGTCTCCCATCCAAGTACTAACCAGGCCCGACCCTGCTTAGCTTCCGAGATCAGACGAGATCGGGCGTGACCAAGGTGGTATGGCCGTAAGCGAAAACTGCTGCCAAAATTGGGCAATTTAAAAGGTTAGACCATTAATGAAGAAAACTAAGAAGAACTTTTGAAAAATCTCGAACTCTTTCATGCTCTCTGAAGAATCTCAGAGACTTTTAAAGGCTTTCTGAAGAAGCTCAGTGAGTCTTTTTTTTTAAACTAAGAAGAACTTTTGAAAAAACTCAAACTCTTTCATGCTCTCTGAAGAATCTCAGAGACTTTTAAAGGCTTTCTGAAGAAGCTCAGTGAGTCTTTTTTTTAAAGTAAGAAGAACTTTTGAAAAAACTCAAACTCTTTCATGCTCTCTGAAGAATCTCAGAGACTTTTAAAGGCTTTCTGAAGAAGCTCAGTGAGTCTTTTTTTTAAAGTAAGAAGAACTTTTGAAAAAACTCAAACTCTTTCATGCTCTCTGAAGAATCTCAGAGACTTTTAAAGGCTTTCTGAAGAAGCTCAGGGACTCTTTTTTTTTTTTTTTTTTTTTAAATCAAAAAAGCTTACAGCACCTGGTATTCCCAGGCGGTCTCCCATCCAAGTACTAACCAGGCCCGACCCTGCTTAGCTTCCGAGATCAGACGAGATCGGGCGTGACCAAGGTGGTATGGCCGTAAGCGAAAACTGCTGCCAAAATTGGGCTATTTAAAAGGTTAGACCATTAATGAAGAAAACTAAGAAGAACTTTTGAAAAAACTCAAACTCTTTCATGCTCTCTGAAGAATCTCAGAGACTTTTAAAGGCTTTCTGAAGAAGCTCAGTGAGTCTTTTTTTTTAAACTAAGAAGAACTTTTGAAAAAACTCAAACTCTTTCATGCTCTCTGAAGAATCTCAGAGACTTTTAAAGGCTTTCTGCAGAAGCTCAGTGAGTCTTTTTTTTTAAACTAAGAAGAACTTTTGAAAAAACTCAAACTCTTTCATGCTCTCTGAAGAATCTCAGAGACTTTTAAAGGCTTTCTGAAGAAGCTCAGGGACTCTTTTTTTTTTTTTTTTTTTAAATCAAAAAAGCTTACAGCACCTGGTATTCCCAGGCGGTCTCCCATCCAAGTACTAACCAGGCCCGACCCTGCTTAGCTTCCGAGATCAGCCGAGATCGGGCGTGACCAAGGTGGTATGGCCGTAAGCGAAAACTGCTGCCAAAATTGGGCAATTTAAAAGGTTAGACCATTAATGAAGAAAACTAAGAAGAACTTTTGAAAAAACTCAAACTCTTTCATGCTCTCTGAAGAATCTCAGAGACTTTTAAAGGCTTTCTGAAGAAGCTCAGTGAGTCTTTTTTTTAAAGTAAGAAGAACTTTTGAAAAAACTCAAACTCTTTCATGCTCTCTGAAGAATCTCAGAGACTTTTAAAGGCTTTCTGAAGAAGCTCAGTGAGTCTTTTTTTTAAAGTAAGAAGAACTTTTGAAAAAACTCAAACTCTTTCATGCTCTCTGAAGAATCTCAGAGACTTTTAAAGGCTTTCTGAAGAAGCTCAGGGACTCTTTTTTTTTTTTTTTTTTTAAATCAAAAAAGCTTACAGCACCTGGTATTCCCAGGCGGTCTCCCATCCAAGTACTAACCAGGCCCGACCCTGCTTAGCTTCCGAGATCAGACGAGATCGGGCGTGACCAAGGTGGTATGGCCGTAAGCGAAAACTGCTGCCAAAATTGGGCAATTTAAAAGGTTAGACCATTAATGAAGAAAACTAAGAAGAACTTTTGAAAAATCTCGAACTCTTTCATGCTCTCTGAAGAATCTCAGAGACTTTTAAAGGCTTTCTGAAGAAGCTCAGTGAGTCTTTTTTTTTAAACTAAGAAGAACTTTTGAAAAAACTCAAACTCTTTCATGCTCTCTGAAGAATCTCAGAGACTTTTAAAGGCTTTCTGAAGAAGCTCAGTGAGTCTTTTTTTTAAAGTAAGAAGAACTTTTGAAAAAACTCAAACTCTTTCATGCTCTCTGAAGAATCTCAGAGACTTTTAAAGGCTTTCTGAAGAAGCTCAGTGAGTCTTTTTTTTAAAGTAAGAAGAACTTTTGAAAAAACTCAAACTCTTTCATGCTCTCTGAAGAATCTCAGAGACTTTTAAAGGCTTTCTGAAGAAGCTCAGGGACTCTTTTTTTTTTTTTTTTTTTTTAAATCAAAAAAGCTTACAGCACCTGGTATTCCCAGGCGGTCTCCCATCCAAGTACTAA
>NW_027508820.1:432500-447500 GCF_051911475.1 Siphateles boraxobius | reverse complement strand
GCCGTAAGCGAAAACTGCTGCCAAAATTGGGCAATTTAAAAGGTTAGACCATTAATGAAGAAAACTAAGAAGAACTTTTGAAAAATCTCGAACTCTTTCATGCTCTCTGAAGAATCTCAGAGACTTTTAAAGGCTTTCTGAAGAAGCTCAGTGAGTCTTTTTTTTTAAACTAAGAAGAACTTTTGAAAAAACTCAAACTCTTTCATGCTCTCTGAAGAATCTCAGAGACTTTTAAAGGCTTTCTGAAGAAGCTCAGTGAGTCTTTTTTTTAAAGTAAGAAGAACTTTTGAAAAAACTCAAACTCTTTCATGCTCTCTGAAGAATCTCAGAGACTTTTAAAGGCTTTCTGAAGAAGCTCAGTGAGTCTTTTTTTTAAAGTAAGAAGAACTTTTGAAAAAACTCAAACTCTTTCATGCTCTCTGAAGAATCTCAGAGACTTTTAAAGGCTTTCTGAAGAAGCTCAGGGACTCTTTTTTTTTTTTAAATCAAAAAAGCTTACAGCACCTGGTATTCCCAGGCGGTCTCCCATCCAAGTACTAACCAGGCCCGACCCTGCTTAGCTTCCGAGATCAGACGAGATCGGGCGTGACCAAGGTGGTATGGCCGTAAGCGAAAACTGCTGCCAAAATTGGGCTATTTAAAAGGTTAGACCATTAATGAAGAAAACTAAGAAGAACTTTTGAAAAAACTCAAACTCTTTCATGCTCTCTGAAGAATCTCAGAGACTTTTAAAGGCTTTCTGAAGAAGCTCAGTGAGTCTTTTTTTTTAAACTAAGAAGAACTTTTGAAAAAACTCAAACTCTTTCATGCTCTCTGAAGAATCTCAGAGACTTTTAAAGGCTTTCTGCAGAAGCTCAGTGAGTCTTTTTTTTTAAACTAAGAAGAACTTTTGAAAAAACTCAAACTCTTTCATGTTCTCTGAAGAATCTCAGAGACTTTTAAAGGCTTTCTGAAGAAGCTCAGGGACTCTTTTTTTTTTTTTTTTAAATCAAAAAAGCTTACAGCACCTGGTATTCCCAGGCGGTCTCCCATCCAAGTACTAACCAGGCCCGACCCTGCTTAGCTTCCGAGATCAGACGAGATCGGGCGTGACCAAGGTGGTATGGCCGTAAGCGAAAACTGCTGCCAAAATTGGGCAATTTAAAAGGTTAGACCATTAATGAAGAAAACTAAGAAGAACTTTTGAAAAAACTCAAACTCTTTCATGCTCTCTGAAGAATCTCAGAGACTTTTAAAGGCTTTCTGAAGAAGCTCAGTGAGTCTTTTTTTTAAAGTAAGAAGAACTTTTGAAAAAACTCAAACTCTTTCATGCTCTCTGAAGAATCTCAGAGACTTTTAAAGGCTTTCTGAAGAAGCTCAGTGAGTCTTTTTTTTAAAGTAAGAAGAACTTTTGAAAAAACTCAAACTCTTTCATGCTCTCTGAAGAATCTCAGAGACTTTTAAAGGCTTTCTGAAGAAGCTCAGGGACTCTTTTTTTTTTTTTTTTTTTTTAAATCAAAAAAGCTTACAGCACCTGGTATTCCCAGGCGGTCTCCCATCCAAGTACTAACCAGGCCCGACCCTGCTTAGCTTCCGAGATCAGACGAGATCGGGCGTGACCAAGGTGGTATGGCCGTAAGCGAAAACTGCTGCCAAAATTGGGCAATTTAAAAGGTTAGACCATTAATGAAGAAAACTAAGAAGAACTTTTGAAAAAACTCAAACTCTTTCATGCTCTCTGAAGAATCTCAGAGACTTTTAAAGGCTTTCTGAAGAAGCTCAGTGAGTCTTTTTTTAAAGTAAGAAGAACTTTTGAAAAAACTCAAACTCTTTCATGCTCTCTGAAGAATCTCAGAGACTTTTAAAGGCTTTCTGAAGAAGCTCAGTGAGTCTTTTTTTTAAAGTAAGAAGAACTTTTGAAAAAACTCAAACTCTTTCATGCTCTCTGAAGAATCTCAGAGACTTTTAAAGGCTTTCTGAAGAAGCTCAGGGACTCTTTTTTTTTTTAAATCAAAAAAGCTTACAGCACCTGGTATTCCCAGGCGGTCTCCATCCAAGTACTAACCAGGCCCGACCCTGCTTAGCTTCCGAGATCAGACGAGATCGGGCGTGACTTTTTTTTTTTTTTTTTTTTTTTTTTTATTAAAACCAGAAGTTTTACATTAAAACAAGTACATTTTTTGTACATTTAATTTTCTATGTAGAAAACATGCAATTAACATCTTTACAAACTAAAGCGTTATATACAAGCTAATTTCATTTTACATTTACGTCTTCCTTTATCATTCCCTTAACATTCATTTTTAAATTTTACTTTCAGAAAAAACATATATTTTTCCCAAAAATATACAACCTCACTAAACAAACAAAAAAGCAATTGTCATATTTCCTATTTTCAAATTCCCATATCATTTTTTTCTTTTTTTTTTCATTCAATTAAAAGTACAAACAACATGCAGCAGATACAAGCCCTTTTCCATTTTCAGAGACTCAAATAATTTCCTCAGCAACTGTATACATGTACATATTAAATTATTTACATTTCTACATAATCTGCAAACCAACAAATAAATCTAGTACATATTCAAACAATTTAAACATCTATACCACTTAATCACCTTTTTTTTTCCTTAAAATTTCTCTCCTTAACTTTTGTTTTCTCAACACAAGCTTCAGATTAGGTATTGCTTTATACTTTAAAACATGCCCGCCTATCTTTCCCCTCTTTTTCATATTAACATTGTCTTTATTACCATTGTCTCTGTCCCTTGTGGTAGTCTCATCTTCTTCCTCCATTTCAACTATGTTTTCATTACACCATGACATTTCTTCTGACTCCTTACTTCCATCCTCTGCTTCTTTCACCATCTCATTTTTTTGTCCAGACTCCTTATTAAAGTCTTTTGAATTCAACCCATCCTGTTCTTTCCTCATGTTCTGTTCCACTTCACTCTGAGGACTATGAGGACCCGCATTTCCTCTTTTAGTCCCTTCAGAGCGTTGATCTTCTTCACTTTCTGTTTCACAGTCACATTTCATATAAACTTTGTTACAGTCCAAGCACTTTTCCGCTTTACAATCTTTTGCGAAATGGCCCTGCTCAGCACATTCATAACATTTAAAATTAGGACAGTCTTTAAAAACATGCCCAGGTTGCATACACATTCGGCAGAGTTTAATCTGTCCATCATGTATTACCCTGAAATACCTTTCTCCCTCCGATGTTTCAAATTTGGCACTATATGGCAGTGATGTTACCTCCTTTGGAAATCTTATTTTGACATACCTCGTGCCGTCTGCGATGTCCGTTCCGGGGTATAATCTCCTCTTTATTTGTGTTATGGGAGTAACTCCCCACAGCTTTAACTTGTCCTCGATTGTTTCATCCTCCACATAAGCAGGCAGGTGAATAAAAGAAACCACACATTCCTTTAACTCCAACCTCCTTACTACACAGAGTTGTCCTTTAATTTCCACACCGTCCATCAGATCATCACAGTCATCCGCACACGTCAAAGTAAGTTCATATTCCAAAGAATTCTTTGGTCTCACTGCCAGTAGTTTACCATTGCCTATATTCCTTGTCACTTCTCTGATGATATCCTCTGCCTTTATTCCTTTTTTGTTCATTATATCCATCACCACGGTTGCCTCTTTCAGATATTCCATTCTCTTCTTAGCACTTTTCTGCCCAAAAGCCTCCTTGTTTAATCCGTTAAACTCTCTCAATCCTTTGTCCATTGCATCTTGGTCAATCGTCGTTTGTGTTCCTCCTGCCGTTCCTGGGTCTTTACCATTTAATCTGTCCATTATTCAAAAGAAAGATTTCCTCCAAGCAGATAAACTGCTTGGGGATTAAAAAAATAACATACAAGTAAACAGAACTTCAAATAAACAAAACAAAAAATAACTAAGAGAGAGCACATGGGAGAGCCTCTCTCTCCCAACTGCCAGCACACTTCCTGGATCGTACCACTAACGAGATCGGGCGTGACCAAGGTGGTATGGCCGTAAGCGAAAACTGCTGCCAAAATTGGGCAATGTAAAAGGTTAGACCATTAATGAAGAAAACTAAGAAGAACTTTTGAAAAAACTCAAACTCTTTCATGCTCTCTGAAGAATCTCAGAGACTTTTAAAGGCTTTCTGAAGAAGCTCAGTGAGTCTTTTTTTTAAAGTAAGAAGAACTTTTGAAAAAACTCAAACTCTTTCATGCTCTCTGAAGAATCTCAGAGACTTTTAAAGGCTTTCTGAAGAAGCTCAGTGAGTCTTTTTTTTTTTTTTTTTTTTTTTAATCAAAAAAGCTTACAGCACCTGGTATTCCCAGGCGGTCTCCCATCCAAGTACTAACCAGGCCCGACCCTGCTTAGCTTCCGAGATCAGACGAGATCGGGCGTGACCAAGGTGGTATGGCCGTAAGCGAAAACTGCTGCCAAAATTGGGCTATTTAAAAGGTTAGACCATTAATGAAGAAAACTAAGAAGAACTTTTGAAAAAACTCAAACTCTTTCATGCTCTCTGAAGAATCTCAGAGACTTTTAAAGGCTTTCTGCAGAAGCTCAGTGAGTCTTTTTTTTAAAACTAAGAAGAACTTTTGAAAAAACTCAAACTCTTTCATGCTCTCTGAAGAATCTCAGAGACTTTTAAAGGCTTTCTGAAGAAGCTCAGGGACTCTTTTTTTTTTTTTTTTTTTAAATCAAAAAAGCTTACAGCACCTGGTATTCCCAGGCGGTCTCCCATCCAAGTACTAACCAGGCCCGACCCTGCTTAGCTTCCGAGATCAGACGAGATCGGGCGTGACCAAGGTGGTATGGCCGTAAGCGAAAACTGCTGCCAAAATTGGGCTATTTAAAAGGTTAGACCATTAATGAAGAAAACTAAGAAGAACTTTTGAAAAAACTCAAACTCTTTCATACTCTCTGTAGAATCTCAGAGACTTTTAAAGGCTTTCTGAAGAAGCTCAGTGAGTCTTTTTTTTAAACTAAGAAGAACTTTTGAAAAAACTGAAACTCTTTCATGCTCTCTGAAGAATCTCAGAGACTTTTAAAGGCTTTCTGCAGAAGCTCAGTGAGTCTTTTTTTTTAAACTAAGAGGAACTTTTGAAAAAACTCAAACTCTTTCATGCTCTCTGAAGAATCTCAGAGACTTTTAAAGGCTTTCTGAAGAAGCTCAGGGACTCTTTTTTTTTTTAAATCAAAAAAGCTTACAGCACCTGGTATTCCCAGGCGGTCTCCCATCCAAGTACTAACCAGGCCCGACCCTGCTTAGCTTCCGAGATCAGACGAGATCGGGCGTGACCAAGGTGGTATGGCCGTAAGCGAAAACTGCTGCCAAAATTGGGCTATTTAAAAGGTTAGACCATTAATGAAGAAAACTAAGAAGAACTTTTGAAAAAACTCAAACTCTTTCATACTCTCTGTAGAATCTCAGAGACTTTTAAAGGCTTTCTGAAGAAGCTCAGTGAGTCTTTTTTTTAAACTAAGAAGAACTTTTGAAAAAACTGAAACTCTTTCATGCTCTCTGAAGAATCTCAGAGACTTTTAAAGGCTTTCTGCAGAAGCTCAGTGAGTCTTTTTTTTTAACTAAGAGGAACTTTTGAAAAAACTCAAACTCTTTCATGCTCTCTGAAGAATCTCAGAGACTTTTAAAGGCTTTCTGAAGAAGCTCAGGGACTCTTTTTTTTTTTTTAAATCAAAAAAGCTTACAGCACCTGGTATTCCCAGGCGGTCTCCCATCCAAGTACTAACCAGGCCCGACCCTGCTTAGCTTCCGAGATCAGACGAGATCGGGCGTGACCAAGGTGGTATGGCCGTAAGCGAAAACTGCTGCCAAAATTGGGCTATTTAAAAGGTTAGACCATTAATGAAGAAAACTAAGAAGAACTTTTGAAAAAACTCAAACTCTTTCATGCTCTCTGAAGAATCTCAGAGACTTTTAAAGGCTTTCTGAAGAAGCTCAGTGAGTCTTTTTTTTTAAACTAAGAAGAACTTTTGAAAAAACTGAAACTCTTTCATGCTCTCTGAAGAATCTCAGAGACTTTTAAAGGCTTTCTGCAGAAGCTCAGTGAGTCTTTTTTTTTAAACTAAGAGGAACTTTTGAAAAAACTCAAACTCTTTCATGCTCTCTGAAGAATCTCAGAGACTTTTAAAGGCTTTCTGAAGAAGCTCAGGGACTCTTTTTTTTTTTAAATCAAAAAAGCTTACAGCACCTGGTATTCCCAGGCGGTCTCCCATCCAAGTACTAACCAGGCCCGACCCTGCTTAGCTTCCGAGATCAGACGAGATCGGGCGTGACCAAGGTGGTATGGCCGTAAGCGAAAACTGCTGCCAAAATTGGGCTATTTAAAAGGTTAGACCATTAATGAAGAAAACTAAGAAGAACTTTTGAAAAAACTCAAACTCTTTCATACTCTCTGTAGAATCTCAGAGACTTTTAAAGGCTTTCTGAAGAAGCTCAGTGAGTCTTTTTTTTAAACTAAGAAGAACTTTTGAAAAAACTGAAACTCTTTCATGCTCTCTGAAGAATCTCAGAGACTTTTAAAGGCTTTCTGCAGAAGCTCAGTGAGTCTTTTTTTTTAACTAAGAGGAACTTTTGAAAAAACTCAAACTCTTTCATGCTCTCTGAAGAATCTCAGAGACTTTTAAAGGCTTTCTGAAGAAGCTCAGGGACTCTTTTTTTTTTTTAAATCAAAAAAGCTTACAGCACCTGGTATTCCCAGGCGGTCTCCCATCCAAGTACTAACCAGGCCCGACCCTGCTTAGCTTCCGAGATCAGACGAGATCGGGCGTGACCAAGGTGGTATGGCCGTAAGCGAAAACTGCTGCCAAAATTGGGCTATTTAAAAGGTTAGACCATTAATGAAGAAAACTAAGAAGAACTTTTGAAAAAACTCAAACTCTTTCATGCTCTCTGAAGAATCTCAGAGACTTTTAAAGGCTTTCTGAAGAAGCTCAGTGAGTCTTTTTTTTTAAACTAAGAAGAACTTTTGAAAAAACTCAAACTCTTTCATGCTCTCTGAAGAATCTCAGAGACTTTTAAAGGCTTTCTGCAGTCTTTTTTTTTAAACTAAGAAGAACTTTTGAAAAAACTCAAACTCTTTCATGCTCTCTGAAGAATCTCAGAGACTTTTAAAGGCTTTCTGAAGAAGCTCAGTGAGTCTTTTTTTTAAAGTAAGAAGAACTTTTGAAAAAACTCAAACTCTTTCATGCTCTCTGAAGAATCTCAGAGACTTTTAAAGGCTTTCTGAAGAAGCTCAGGGACTCTTTTTTTTTTTTTTTTTTTTAAATCAAAAAAGCTTACAGCTCCTGGTATTCCCAGGCGGTCTCCCATCCAAGTACTAACCAGGCCCAACCCTGCTTAGCTTCCGAGATCAGACGAGATCGGGCGTGACTTTTTTTTTTTTTTTTTTTTTTTTTACATAAAACACATCATTATATATTTATACATTTCCATCTTGTTCAATACTTTGGCAAGTAAAAGTGTTTTTGTTTAAAAACACACATGACATCCTTGTTAAAAATTCCATAAAATTCCCCCATTTTGCTCTCCATTTTAAAATAATTGTACAATATTTCCACATAATCATCTACCATCGGTTTAAAAAGCCCCCATAGATCTAAAACAACATCTCTGTTTTTTTCTATGTTCCTTCTTTTCCATATTGCTTTCTTCGCCAGTAGTAAGCACAAATTCACAAGCTTCTTATTTACATTTTTTTCTGCCATTCCCAACATAAAACATGTATCCCATTCAGCAACCACTTCTTTTCCTCTTAATTCTTTTATAAAATCTTTCAGTTCATTAAAAAAAATTAAGCTTTTCACAATATAAAAACAAGTGTAAAATCCCTTCATCTTCCTTCTTACATACTTTACATTGTGCATTACTTTCTTTTTTCATTATACACAATCTCATTTCAGTATATATCACATTTTGTCTAATAAAATAATCCAAACATTCCAAACCTACATCTAACCAACTCCATGCTCTGTTTTTCCAGACATCTTTTTCTTCAATTCCAATCAAATTCCTTAACCAAACCTCATTAGCCCCTGGTTTTTTAAAAACTCTGTTTCTAAAAAACTCATAAAACATTTTCACAGTTCCCATATTAAAATCCACCTTCTTGTCTTTACATTTTAGATACACCGTCATTTTGTTTTCTTTTCCATCATTATTGTTGACCTCCTCTAACCATTGACCTGGGATTGCTTTTTTAACATCTTCATATTGTTTTTTTAAACTGATCACATTATAGTCTTCCTTTTCCTCCTCCATCGCATCCTTTATCACTTGTAGTGGTAAAAATCCCTCCTTCCACTCCCATAAAATATCCCTCACTTTTACAATGCCTGCTTGCATCCATTTCTTAAAATAGATATCCCGCTCATTTATCTTTATTTTGTCATTTAAAAACAAAGGTTGATTTAAAATCATTTCCCTCCCTTCTGGATTAAAATCCACCTCTGTCAAAAAAAGCCTCCAAGCATTTAAAACCTCTTTATAAAATTGTGGAATTCCCTCCATCATCCCAGCTTTTATCTTCATCCATAAAGTGTTTTCCCCCAGGTTAAAATTCCCACATTTATTTAAATAAAATACCATCAATTCCTTCCAATCAGCTCTATTATTAGCATCCAAGTACTTCTTTACCACTTTTACCCTCATGCTTTTCATTTTCAGTTCCACATCCACCAGTCCCATCCCTCCCTCCTCCGGTTTTCCTATTAGCGTATAATACGCTACCCTTGAAGGCTTTTTATCCCATAAATATTCTAAAACAATCGTTTTTATTCTCTTAAAAGCCCAGTTTGGTAATGACATTACTTGCAATTTATACCACATCTTTGATAACATTAAACTGTTTACAGTTAAAATTTTCCCTTTCAAACTTAAAAATCTATTTCTCCAAAAAATCAATCTTCTTTCCATTTCTCCCAATGTCTCTTCCCACATATTATCAATAGCTTCCTTCTCATTTTTTGCTACAATTGCCCCTAAAATCTTCATCTCTTGTACTTCCTTAAATTTAAAAACATCTGTTAAACTCTCTGTCCTTCCAAACTTCATATATATTGTTTTTTCCTCATTTATTTTTGCCCCTGAGCCTTCGCAATAACATTTTATTTTTCTCATCACTTCTTTTATGCTTTCCCTATTTTCCACCACAACTGTCGTATCATCTGCATATTGAAAAATTGGAGTTAATTCTTTTCTTCCTTCAAATTGTATCCCTTTTATCTCTTTGTCTCTATTTATTAAAAGCCCTAAAGGTTCTGCCACCAAAGAATATAACTGTGCGGACAGTGGACATCCTTGTCTGATTGATCTTAAAACTTTAAAAGGTTGCGTTAAAAAACCATTACATTTTACTTTTGTTAAAATATCACTGTATAAAACTGAAATCCATTTGATAAAATTCTCTCCAAACCCAAATTGTTTTAAAATTCCCATTAAAAACCCTCGTTCCACTCTGTCAAAAGCCTTCTCAAAATCCATACTTATTACATATGCGCTCTTTCCTTTTTCTTTTATATATCCCACTATATCTCTTATACTGCTTGTGATATCCGCAATGTCCCTCCCCTTAACTCCGTAAGCCTGGTTAGTTTCAATTATATCCGGCATTATCTCTTTTAATCTGTTTGCTAAAACTTTGGCTAAAATTTTTAAATCTGTGTTTAACATTGTGATAGGCCTATAATTCTTCAATTCCGTTTTGTCTCCTTTTCTCTTATAAATGATTTTCATTAATCCCAGTCCCATTCTTGGGTGTACTCTTTCTTTTTTAAAAATTTCTCCATAGATTTCTTTTAAAATTATGCTCATTTTTTCCTTAAAAATCTTATAAAACTCATTTCCAATTCCATCTATTCCTGGGCTTTTCTTTACTCCTAACTGATTTATGGCCTGTATAATTTCTTCTGTTGTTATTTCTCTTTCACAAACCCTCTTATCTGTCTCACTGACTTTTTTTGTTATCTGTTTAATTAAAAAATTCCTTTTTTCTTCATCTCCTCCTTCTGATTTAAAAAGTTCTTCATAAAACTGGCTTATTTCTTTTAAAATCCCTTCTGTGTTTAAAACCGCTTGTCCTTCTTTATTCTTAATTTCCTTAATTATTTCTGCCCTCCCCTTGCTTTTCTCAAGATTAAAAAAGAATTTGTTACATTTCTCCCCTTGCACCGTACATTTTGCTTTACTTCTTAACATCGCCCCCTTGTATTTCTTCTCTTCTATTTTCTTCAATTTGTCCTCCACTTCAAGTACTCTTTGCACGTTTACTTCATTTTTGTTTAACTCTTTTCTTAGCGTTTCTCTTATTTCTTCCTCCTCTGTTCTTTTCCCCTTTTGTAACAACTTACAGTAGTTTATTGTGTATTTCTTAATTTCATATTTCATGTTTTCCCACCATTGTCTTTTATCCTCTATGTACATCAAGTCTTTTTTTCCTTCATCTAAAATGTTTTCTATCCCTTTTTTAAAATGCTCTTCCTTTAAGACATCAGTGTTTAAAATCCAAACCCCTGGTCCCTTCCTTTCTCTTTTAAAATCTAGTCTCATTAATACCATTTTGTGATCACTTAAAGTGGTTTCTTTATAAAAAATCCCATCAATAAAATGTTCTAAATTCCTGGTGTTTAAAAAGTAATCTATTCTGGTTTGACACATAAAATTCCCCACCAGCTGCCTTCTTGTAAATTCTTTCTTTTTTTCATTCCTCTCCCTCCATACGTCCATCATATTTTTTCCTCCCATCAATAACTTTAACTCTTTTCTACCCACATCCGACTTAAAAATCATTCCATTCACCATGTCCATTTTACTAAAAACAGTGTTAAAATCTCCCCCAATTATTACCTTCTTCCATTCTTTCATTACTCTAGATATATCATTAAAATACATTTTCTTTTGCATTTGGTCATTTGGAGCATGTACGTTTATCAAAATAAAATCTTCTTCTTCTATCTTAATTTCTACAGCCATGCATTTCCCTTTTATGTCCTTATATATCAATTTTGCCTTAATACCTCTGTCTTTTCTTATTAACACTGCCACTCCACCTCCTTTCCCTTCTTTATTATTAAAAAATAATTCCCCTTCCCATTTTCTTTTAAAATCCTCCATTGCATTATCTTTCCAGTTTGTCTCTTGCAATAAAATTATATCCTCTTCTTTGCACATTTCCTTCACTTTTTCAAATTTCACACAGTTCATTAACCCTCTTGCATTAAAAGTCACAATACTCAGCACAATAAAATAAAAGATAAAAAAATTAAAAATCCCCATTCTTTCAGTTCATTTCCTCTCCTTCCTTTACATTTTCTCCACAGTCCTGTTTCTCATCACTTTTTTCAAAAGAAACTTTTTTCCTTGCTTTATCTAAATTTGGAATTACCTTACTTGTCCTTCTTCTTTTACTTGTTATTCCCTTTGTACCACCGTCGTCCATGTTTTCACTTCCTTTGTCCCTTTTTTCTTTCTCCGTGACTTGATCTTGCTCCTCTATCTTTTCCAGTTCAGTTTGCAAAGTCCCAGTTACTTCCATTCGTTCCTCCGTTTCCTCATTGTCTATCGTTAGTCCACTCCGTTCCGTTATGCCCTCAACATCCGCGCTTACAAACTCCTCTCTTGGCGTTCCCTCCATGCCCTCGCGTTGCTTCTCTTCTCTGTCTGCCTCATGCATCTGCCCGCTCATCAGTTCTTCCTCCTGTTGTTGGTCTCCGTCGTCGCACTCACACCTGCTCAACACAAGCTTGCAGCCCAGGCACCTCTCCGCTTTGCAGTCCCTCGCGAAGTGGCCCTTTTCCTCGCATTTAAAGCATTTGAATTCCGGACAGTCCTTCATCATATGTTCAGTGCTCATACACAACCTGCAGGTTCTCATCTGCTGGCTATGTATCACTCTGAAATACTGAGGACCCTCTTCCGTTTCCACTTTCATGCTGTAGGGCAAAGAATGCACTTCTTTCGGGAAGCGTACTCTCATGTACCTGGTTCCATCCTCTATGCTGGTGCCTGTGTACAATCTTCTTTTAATCTGTGAAATGGGAGTTACCCCCCATCCTTCCAGCTTTTGCAGGATTACGTCATCCTCCAGATAAGCAGGCAGATGCATGAAAGAGACAACCAAGTCCTTATTATTCAATTTTTTAATTTCACACATCTTTCCTTTTATTATCAGTCCATCATCCAGCTTCTCAATATCTTCCTCTTTCTCAAATGTAATTTCATATTCCTTCATCATTTTTGGTCTTATCGCAAGTATATTCGTCACATCCACCTTCTCCGTCAATGCTTTTATAATATCCTCCGCCTTCCCGTCCTGTACCTCCATCAAATCAATAACAATCGTTGCGTCCTTCGTGTAGTTTCTCTTTTCAGGGTAATCCTTTTCTCGTTGTCCTTTGTCCAGTCCATTTTCCTTTCTCCGACGTGTTTCTCGTGCCAAGTCCTTATCCATAGCCGTTTGTCCGTCCATTTCTCCAAAAAAAAAAACTCAATCCCTCCCAATCAGCTAAGCTGTTGGGAGGACAAATACAAAAAGTAATACGAAAAACTTAAACAAAAACACTTATTTCACATACACAAAACCGCAAAACAAAACACAAAACTTTTGGGTGAACCTCTTCCACCCCACTGAGACCAAACACTTCCTGGAACGTACCAAATCGGGCGTGACCAAGGTGGTATGGCCGTAAGCGAAAACTGCTGCCAAAATTGGGCAATTTAAAAGGTTAGACCATTAATGAAGAAAACTAAGAAGAACTTTTGAAAAAACTCAAACTCTTTCATGCTCTCTGAAGAATCTCAGAGACTTTTAAAGGCTTTCTGCAGAAGCTCAGTGAGTCTTTTTTTTAAAACTAAGAAGAACTTTTGAAAAAACTGAAACTCTTTCATGCTCTCTGAAGAATCTCAGAGACTTTTAAAGGCTTTCTGAAGAAGCTCAGTGAGTCTTTTTTTTAAACTAAGAAGAACTTTTGAAAAAACTGAAACTCTTTCATGCTCTCTGAAGAATCTCAGAGACTTTTAAAGGCTTTCTGCAGAAGCTCAGTGAGTCTTTTTTTTTAAACTAAGAGGAACTTTTGAAAAAACTCAAACTCTTTCATGCTCTCTGAAGAATCTCAGAGACTTTTAAAGGCTTTCTGAAGAAGCTCAGGGACTCTTTTTTTTTTTTAAATCAAAAAAGCTTACAGCACCTGGTATTCCCAGGCGGTCTCCCATCCAAGTACTAACCAGGCCCGACCCTGCTTAGCTTCCGAGATCAGACGAGATCGGGCGTGACCAAGGTGGTATGGCCGTAAGCGAAAACTGCTGCCAAAATTGGGCTATTTAAAAGGTTAGACCATTAATGAAGAAAACTAAGAAGAACTTTTGAAAAAACTCAAACTCTTTCATACTCTCTGTAGAATCTCAGAGACTTTTAAAGGCTTTCTGAAGAAGCTCAGTGAGTCTTTTTTTTAAACTAAGAAGAACTTTTGAAAAAACTGAAACTCTTTCATGCTCTCTGAAGAATCTCAGAGACTTTTAAAGGCTTTCTGCAGAAGCTCAGTGAGTCTTTTTTTTTAAACTAAGAGGAACTTTTGAAAAAACTCAAACTCTTTCATGCTCTCTGAAGAATCTCAGAGACTTTTAAAGGCTTTCTGAAGAAGCTCAGGGACTCTTTTTTTTTTTTTAAATCAAAAAAGCTTACAGCACCTGGTATTCCCAGGCGGTCTCCCATCCAAGTACTAACCAGGCCCGACCCTGCTTAGCTTCCGAGATCAGACGAGATCGGGCGTGACCAAGGTGGTATGGCCGTAAGCGAAAACTGCTGCCAAAATTGGGCAATTTAAAAGGTTAGACCATTAATGAAGAAAACTAAGAAGAACTTTTGAAAAAACTCAAACTCTTTCATGCTCTCTGAAGAATCTCAGAGACTTTTAAAGGCTTTCTGAAGAAGCTCAGTGAGTCTTTTTTTTAAACTAAGAACTTTTGAAAAAACTCAAACTCTTTCATGCTCTCTGAAGAATCTCAGAGACTTTTAAAGGCTTTCTGAAGAAGCTCAGTGAGTCTTTTTTTTATGAAAAAACTCAAACTCTTTCATGCTCTCTGAAGAATATCAGAGACTTTTAAAGGCTTTCTGAAGAAGCTCAGGGACTCTTTTTTTTTTTTTTTTTTTAATCAAAAAAGCTTACAGCACCTGGTATTCCCAGGCGGTCTCCCATCCAAGTACTAACCAGGCCCGACCCTGCTTAGCTTCCGAGATCAGACGAGATCGGGCGTGACCAAGGTGGTATGGCCGTAAGCGAAAACTGCTGCCAAAATTGGGCTATTTAAAAGGTTAGACCATTAATGAAGAAAACTAAGAAGAACTTTTGAAAAAACTCAAACTCTTTCATACTCTCTGTAGAATCTCAGAGACTTTTAAAGGCTTTCTGAAGAAGCTCAGTGAGTCTTTTTTTTAAACTAAGAAGAACTTTTGAAAAAACTGAAACTCTTTCATGCTCTCTGAAGAATCTCAGAGACTTTTAAAGGCTTTCTGCATAAGCTCAGTGAGTCTTTTTTTTAAACTAAGAGGAACTTTTGAAAAAACTCAAACTCTTTCATGCTCTCTGAAGAATCTCAGAGACTTTTAAAGGCTTTCTGAAGAAGCTCAGGGACTCTTTTTTTTTTTTTTTTTTTAAATCAAAAAAGCTTACAGCACCTGGTATTCCCAGGCGGTCTCCCATCCAAGTACTAACCAGGCCCGACCCTGCTTAGCTTCCGAGATCAGACGAGATCGGGCGTGACCAAGGTGGTATGGCCGTAAGCGAAAACTGCTGCAAAAATTGGGCAATTTAAAAGGTTAGACCATTAATGAAGAAAACTAAGAAGAACTTTTGAAAAAACTCAAACTCTTTCATGCTCTCTGAAGAATCTCAGAGACTTTTAAAGGCTTTCTGAAGAAGCTCAGTGAGTCTTTTTTTTTAAACTAAGAAGAACTTTTGAAAAAACTCAAACTCTTTCATGCTCTCTGAAGAATATCAGAGACTTTTAAAGGC
>NW_027508820.1:402500-417500 GCF_051911475.1 Siphateles boraxobius | reverse complement strand
TCTTTCTTTCTTTCTTTCTAACTAATCTTTCTTTTTTCTTTCTTTCTTTCTTTCTTTCTTTCTTTCTTTCTTTCTAACTAATATTTCTTCTTTCTTTCTTTCTAACTAATATTTCTTCTTTCTAACTAATCTTTCTTCTTTCTTTCTAACTAATCTTTCTTTCTTTCTAACTAATCTTTCTTTCTTTCTAACTAATCTTTCTTCTTTCTTTCTTTCTTTCTTTCTTTCTAACTAATCTTTCTTCTTTCTTTCTTTCTTTCTTTCTAACTAATCTTTCTTCTTTCTTTCTTTCTTTCTTTTTCTTTCTTTCTTTCTAACTAATCTTTCTTCTTTCTTTCTTTCTTTCTAACTAATCTTTCTTCTTTCTTTCTTTCTTTCTAACTAATCTTTCTTTCTTTCTTTCTAACTAATCTTTCTTTCTTTCTTTCTTTCTTTCTTTCTTTCTTTCTAACTAATCTTTCTTCTTTCTTTCTAACTAATCTTTCTTCTTTATTTCTAACTAATCTTTCTTCTTTCTTTCTTTCTTTCTTTCTTTCTTTCTTTCTTTCTAACTAATCTTTCTTCTTTCTTTCTTTCTTTCTTTCTTTCTTTCTTACTAATCTTTCTTCTTTCTTTCTTTCTTTCTTTCTTTCTTTCTTTCTTTCTAACTAATCTTTCTTCTTTCTTTCTTTCTTTCTTTCTTTCTAACTAATCTTTCTTTTTTCTTTCTTTCTTTCTTTCTTTCTTTCTTTCTTTCTTTCTTTCTTTCTAACTAATCTTTCTTCTTTCTTTCTTTCTTTCTTTCTTTTTCTTTCTTTCTTTCTAACTAATCTTTCTTCTTTCTTTCTTTCTTTCTTTCTAACTAATCTTTCTTCTTTCTTTCTTTCTTTCTTTCTAACTATTCTTTCTTCTTTCTTTCTTTCTAACTAATCTTTCTTCTTTCTTTCTAACTAATCTTTCTTTCTTTCTTTCTAACTAATCTTTCTTCTTTCTTTCTTTCTAACTAAGAAAAAGATTAGTTAGAAAGAAAGAAAGAAAGAAGAAAGATTAGTTAGAAAGAAAGAAGAAAGATTAGCTAGAAAGAAAGAAAGAAGAAAGATTAGTTAGAAAGAAAGAAAGAAAGAATTAAATAAGAAAGAAAGATTAGCTAGAAAGAAAGAAAGAAAGAAAGAAAGAAAGAAAGAAAGAAAGAAGAAAGATTAGTTAGAAAGAAAGAAAGAAAGAATTAGTTAGAAAGAAAGATTAGTTAGAAAGAAAGAAAGAAGAAAGATTAGTTAGAAAGAAAGAAAGAAAGAAAGAAAGAAGAAAGATTAGTTAGAAAGAAAGAAAGAAAGAATTAGTTAGAAAGAAAGATTAGTTAGAAAGAAAGAAAGAAAGAAAGATTAGTTCGAAAGAAAGAAAGAAAGAAAGAAAGAAAGAAATAAAGAAAGAAGAAATATTAGTTAGAAAGAAAGAAAGAAAGAAAGAAGAAATATTAGTTAGAAAGAAAGAAAGAAAGAAAGAAAGAAAGAAAGAAAGAAAGAAGAAAGATTAGTTAGAAAGAAAGAAAGAAAGAAAGAAGAAATATTAGTTAGAAAGAAAGAAAGAAAGAAGAAAGATTAGTTACAAAGAAAGAAAGAAAGAAAGAAAGAATTAGTTAGAAAGAAAGATTAGTTAGAAAGAAAGAAAGAAAGAAAGAAAGAAAGAAGAAATATTAGTTAGAAAGAAAGAAAGAAAGAAGAAAGATTAGTTAGAAAGAAAGAAAGAATTAGTTAGAAAGAAAGATTAGTTAGAAAGAAAGAAAGAAAGAAAGAAAGAAGAAAGATTAGTTAGAAAGAAAGAAAGAAAGAAAGAAAGATTAGTTAGAAAGAAAGAAAGAAGAAAGATTAGTTAGAAAGAAAGAAAGAAAGAAAGAAAGAAGAAAGATTAGTTAGAAAGAAAGAAAGAAAAAGTAAAAAAGAAAGAAAGAAAGAAAGAAAGAAAGAAGAAAGATTAGTTAGAAAGAAAGAAGAAAGATGAGTTAGAAAGAAAGAAAGAAAGAAAGAAGAAAGATTAGTTAGAAAGAAAGAAAGAAAGAAGAAAGATTAGTTAGAAAGAAAGAAGAAAGATTAGCTAGAAAGAAAGAAAGAAGAAAGATTAGTTAGAAAGAAAGAAAGAAAGAATTAGTTAGAAAGAAAGATTAGTTAGAAAGAAAGAAAGAAAGAAAGATTAGTTCGAAAGAAAGAAAGAAAGAAAGAAAGAAATAAAGAAAGAAGAAATATTAGTTAGAAAGAAAGAAAGAAAGAAGAAATATTAGTTAGAAAGAAAGAAAGAAAGAAAGAAAGAAAGAAAGAAAGAAAGAAAGAAAGAAGAAAGATTAGTTAGAAAGAAAGAAAGAAAGAAAGAAGAAATATTAGTTAGAAAGAAAGAAAGAAAGAAGAAAGATTAGTTAGAAAGAAAGAAAGAAAGAAAGAATTAGTTAGAAAGAAAGATTAGTTAGAAAGAAAGAAAGAAAGAAAGAAGAAATATTAGTTAGAAAGAAAGAAAGAAAGAAGAAAGATTAGTTAGAAAGAAAGAAAGAATTAGTTAGAAAGAAAGATTAGTTAGAAAGAAAGAAAGAAAGAAAGAAAGAAAGAAGAAAGATTAGTTAGAAAGAAAGAAAGAAAGAAAGAAAGATTAGTTAGAAAGAAAGAAAGAAAGATTAGTTAGAAAGAAAGAAAGATTAGTTAGAAAGAAAGAAAGATTAGTTAGAAAGAAAGAAAGAAAGAAAGAAAGATTAGTTAGAAAGAAAGAAAGAAAGAAAGAAGAAAGATTAGTTAGAAAGAAAGAAAGAAAAAGTAAAAAAGAAAGAAAGAAAGAAAGAAAGAAAGAAGAAAGATTAGTTAGAAAGAAAGAAGAAAGATGAGTTAGAAAGAAAGAAAGAAAGAAAGAAGAAAGATTAGTTAGAAAGAAAGAAAGAAAGAAGAAAGATTAGTAAGAAAGAAAGAAAGAAAGAAAGAAAGAAAGAAAGAAGAAAGATTAGTAAGAAAGAAAGAAAGAAAGAAAGAAAGAAAGAAAGAAAGAAGAAAGATTAGTTAGAAAGAAAGAAAGAAAAAGTAAAAAAGAAAGAAAGAAAGAAAGAAAGAAAGAAGAAAGATTAGTTAGAAAGAAAGAAGAAAGATTAGTTAGAAAGAAAGAAAGAAAGAAAGAAAGATTAGTTAGAAAGAAAGAAAGAAGAAAGATTAGTTAGAAAGAAAGAAAGAAAGAAAGAAATAAGAAAGATTAGTTAGAAAGAAAGAAAGAAAGAAAGAAAGATTAGTTAGAAAGAAAGAGAGAAAGATTAGTTAGAAAGAAAGAAAGAAAGAAAGAAAGAAAGAAAGAAAGAAAGAAGAAATATTAGTTAGAAAGAAAGAAAGAAAGAAAGAAAGAAAGAAAGAAAGAAGAAATATTAGTTAGAAAGAAAGAAAGAAGAAAGATTAGTTAGAAAGAAAGAAAGAAAGATTAGTTAGAAAGAAAGAAAGAAAGAAGAAAGATTAGTTAGAAAGAAAGAAAGAAAGAAAGAAGAAAGATTAGTTAGAAAGAAAGAAAGAAAGAAAGAAAGAAAGAAAGAAGAAAGATTAGTTAGAAAGAAAGAAAAAGAAAGAAAGAAAAGAAAGAAAGAAAGAAAGAAAGAAAGAAAGAAAGAAAGAAAGAAAGAAAGAAAGAAAGAAAGAAAGAAAGAAGAAAGATTAGTTAGAAAGAAAGAAAGAAAGAAAGAAGAAAGATTAGTTAGAAAGAAAGAAAGAAAGAAGAAAGATTAGTTAAAAAGAAAGAAAGAAAGAAAGAAGAAAGATTAGTTAGAAAGAAAGAAGAAAGATTAGTTAGAAAGAAAGAAAGAAAGATTAGTTAGAAAGAAAGAAGAAAGATTAGTTAGAAAGAAAGAAAGAAAGAAAGAAAGAAAGAAGAAAAAATAGTTAGAAAGAAAGAAAGAAAGAAAGAAGAAAGATTAGTTAGAAAGAAAGAAAAAGAAAGAAAGAAAGAAAGAAAGAAAGAAAGAAAGAAAGAAGAAAGATTAGTTAGAAAGAAAGAAAGAAAGAAAGAAAGAAAGAAAGAAAGAAAAAAGTAAGATTAGTTAGAAAGAAAGAAAGAAAGAAGAAAGATTAGTTAGAAAGAAAGAAAGAAAGAAAGAAAGAAAGAAAGAAAGAAAGAAGAAAGATTAGTAAGAAAGAAAGAAAGAAAGAAAGAAAGAAGAAAGATTAGTTAGAAAGAAAGAAAGAAAGAAAGAAAGAAAGAAAGAAGAAAGATTAGTTAGAAATAAAGAAGAAAGATTAGTTAGAAAGAAAGAAGAAAGATTAGTTAGAAAGAAAGAAAGAAAGAAAGAAAGAAGAAAGATTAGTTAGAAAGAAAGAAAGAAAGAAAGAAAGAAAGAAGAAAGATTAGTTAGAAATAAAGAAGAAAGATTAGTTAGAAAGAAAGAAGAAAGATTAGTTAGAAAGAAAGAAAGAAAGAAAGAAAGAAAGAAAGAAAGAAAGAAAGAAAGAAAGAAAGATTAGTTAGAAAGAAAGAAAGAAAGATAGATTAGCTAGAAAGAAAGAAAGAAAGACTAGTTAGAAAGAAAGATAGAAAAAAAGATTAGTTAGAAAGAAAGAAAGAAAGATTAGTTAGAAAGAGAAAGAAAGTTGGATTAGTTAGAAAGAAAGATGGATTAGTTAGAAAGAAAGAAAGATTAGTTAGAAACAAAGAAAGATTAGTTAGAAAGAAATATAGATTAGAAAGAAAGATTAGTTAGAAAGAAAGATAGATTAGTTAGAAAGAAAGAAAGATTAGTTAGAAAGAAAGAAAGAAAGAAAGAAAGAAAGATTAGAAAGAAAGAAAGAAAGAAAGAAAGAAGAAAGATTAGTTAGAAAGAAAGAAAGAAAAAGTAAAAAAGAAAGAAAGAAAGAAAGAAAGAAAGAAGAAAGATTAGTTAGAAAGAAAGAAGAAAGATTAGTTAGAAAGAAAGAAAGAAAGAAAGATTAGTTAGAAAGAAAGAAAGAAGAAATATCAGTTAGAAAGAAAGAAAGAAAGAAAGAAATATTAGTTAGAAAGAAAGAAAGAAAGAAAGAAAGAAGAAAGATTAGTTAGACAGAAAGAAAAAAGATTAGCTAGAAAGAAAGAAAGAAAGAAGAAAGATTAGTTAGAAAGAAAGAAAGAAAGAATTAGTTACAAAGAAAGATTAGTTAGAAAGAAAGAAAGAAAGAAAGAAGAAAGATTAGTTAGAAAGAAAGAAAGAAAGAAAGAAAGAAAGAAAGAAAGAAGAAAGATTAGTTAGAAAGAAAGAAAGAAAGAAAGAAGAAAGATTAGTTAGAAAGAAAGAAAGAAAGAAGAAAGATTAGTTAGAAAGAAAGAAAGAAAAAGAAAGAAAGAAAGAAAGAAAGAAAGAAAGAAAGAAAGAAAGAAGAAAGATTAGTTAGAAAGAAAGAAAGAAAGAAAGAAGAAAGATTAGTTAGAAAGAAAGAAATAAGAAAGATTAGTTAGAAAGAAAGAAAGAAAGAAAGAAGAAAGATTAGTTAGAAAGAAAGAAGAAAGATTAGCTAGAAAGAAAGAAAGAAAGAAGAAAGATTAGTTAGAAAGAAAGAAAGAAAGAAAGAAAGAAAGATTAGTTAGAAAGAAAGAAAGAAAGAAAGAAAGAAAGAAAGAAAGAAAGAAAGAAAGAAAGAAGAAAGATTAGTTAGAAAGAAAGAAAGAAAGAATTAGTTAGAAAGAAAGATTAGTTAGAAAGAAAGAAAGAAGAAAGAAAGAAGAAAGATTAGTTAGAAAGAAAGAAGAAAGATTAGCTAGAAAGAAAGAAAGAAATAAGAAAGATTAGTTAGAAAGAAAGAAAGAAAGATTAGTTAGAAAGAAAGAAAGAAAGAAAGAAAGAAAGAAAGAAAGAAAGAAAGAAGAAAGAAGAAAGATTAGTTAGAAAGAAAGAAAGAATTAGTTAGAAAGAAAGATTAGTTAGAAAGAAAGAAAGAAAGAAGAAAGATTAGTTAGAAAGAAAGAAAGAAAGAAGAAAGATTAGTTAGAAAGAAAGAAAGAAAGAAGAAAGATTAGTTAGAAAGAAAGAAAGAAAGAATTAAATAAGAAAGAAAGATTAGTTAGAAAGAAAGAAAGAAAGAAGAAAGATTAGCTAGAAAGAAAGAAAGAAGAAAGATTAGTTAGAAAGAAAGAAAGAAAGAATTAAATAAGAAAGAAAGATTAGTTAGAAAGAAAGAAAGAAAGAAAGAAAGAAAGAAAGAAAGAAGAAAGATTAGTTAGAAAGAAAGAAAGAAAGAATTAGTTAGAAAGAAAGATTAGTTAGAAAGAAAGAAAGAAGAAAGATTAGTTAGAAAGAAAGAAAGAAAGAAAGAAAGAAGAAAGATTAGTTAGAAAGAAAGAAAGAAAGAATTAGTTAGAAAGAAAGATTAGTTAGAAAGAAAGAAAGAAAGAAAGATTAGTTCGAAAGAAAGAAAGAAAGAAAGAAAGAAAGAAAGAAAGAAATAAAGAAAGAAGAAATATTAGTTAGAAAGAAAGAAAGAAAGAAGAAATATTAGTTAGAAAGAAAGAAAGAAAGAAAGAAAGAAAGAAAGAAGAAAGATTAGTTAGAAAGAAAGAAAGAAAGAAAGAAGAAATATTAGTTAGAAAGAAAGAAAGAAAGAAGAAAGATTAGTTAGAAAGAAAGAAAGAAAGAAAGAATTAGTTAGAAAGAAAGATTAGTTAGAAAGAAAGAAAGAAAGAAGAAAGATTAGTTAGAAAGAAAGAAAGAACTAATAACTAATAACTAATAATAACTAATATTTCTTCTTTCTTTCTTTCTTTCTTTCTTTCTAACTAATCTTTCTTCTTTCTTTCTTTCTTTCTAACTAATATTTCTTCTTTCTTTCTTTCTTTCTTTCTTTCTTTCTAACTAATATTTCTTCTTTCTTTCTTTCTTTCTTTCTTTCTAACTAATCTTTCTTCTTTCTTTCTTTCTTTCTTTCTTTCTTTCTTTCTTTCTTTCTAACTAATATTTCTTCTTTCTTTCTTTCTTTCTAACTAATATTTCTTCTTTCTTTCTTTCTTTCTAACTAATATTTCTTCTTTCTTTCTTTCTTTCTTTCTTTCTAACTAATCTTTCTTCTTTCTTTCTTTCTTTCTTTCTTTCTTTCTTTCTTTCTTTCTTTCTTTCTTTCTATCTTTCTTTCTTTCTTTCTAACTAATATTTCTTCTTTCTTTCTTTCTTTCTAACTAATATTTCTTCTTTCTTTCTTTCTTTCTTTCTTTCTTTCTTTCTTTCTTTCTAACTAATCTTTCTTTCTTTCTTTCTTTCTAACTAATCTTTCTTCTTTCTTTCTTTCTTTCTTTCTTTCTTTCTAACTAATCTTTCTTATTTCTTTCTTTCTTTCTAGCTAATCTTTCTTCTTTCTTTCTAACTAATCTT
Organism: Siphateles boraxobius; assembly: GCF_051911475.1. Taxonomy (NCBI): domain Eukaryota; kingdom Metazoa; phylum Chordata; class Actinopteri; order Cypriniformes; family Leuciscidae; genus Siphateles; species Siphateles boraxobius. The sequence goes on along the minus strand of NW_027508820.1, from coordinate 410,185 downwards.
TCTTCTTTCTTTCTTCTTTCTTTCTTTCTAACTAATCTTTCTTTCTAACTAATTCTTTCTTTCTTTCTTTCTAACTAATCTTTCTTCTTTCTTTCTTTCTTTCTTTCTTTCTAACTAATCTTTCTGTCTTTCTTTCTTTCTTTCTAACTAATCTTTCTTCTTTCTTTCTTTCTTTCTTTCTTTCTAACTAATCTTTCTTCTTTCTTTCTTTCTTTCTTTCTTTCTTTCTTTTTTACTTTTTCTTTCTTTCTTTCTAACTAATCTTTCTTCTTTCTTTCTTTCTTTCTTTCTAACTAATCTTTCTTCTTTCTTTCTTTCTAACTAATCTTTCTTCTTTCTTTTTTTCTTTCTTTCTTTCTTTCTTTCTTTCTTTCTTTCTAACTAATCTTTCTTCTTTCTTTCTTTCTTTCTTTCTTTCTAACTAATTCTTTCTTTCTTGCTTTCTAACTAATCTTTCTTCTTTCTTTCTTTCTTTCTAACTAATATTTCTTCTTTCTTTCTTTCTATCTTTCCAACTAATCTTTCTTTCTAACTAATTCTTTCTTTCTTTCTTTCTAACTAATCTTTCTTCTTTCTTTCTTTCTTTCTAACTAATATTTCTTCTTTCTTTCTTTCTTTCTTTCTAACTAATCTTTCTACTTTCTTTCTTTCTTTCTTTCTTTCTTTCTTTCTTTCTTTCTTTCTAACTAATATTTCTTCTTTCTTTCTTTCTTTCTTTCTTTCTTTCGAACTAATCTTTCTTTCTTTCTTTCTTTCTAACTAATCTTTCTTTCTAACTAATCTTTCTTCTTTCTTTCTAACTAATCTTTCTTCTTTCTTTCTTTCTTTCTAACTAATCTTTCTTATTTCTTTCTTTCTTTCTTTCTTTCTAATTAATCTTTCTTCTTTCTTTCTTTCTTTCTTTCTTTCTTTCTTTTTTACTTTTTCTTTCTTTCTTTCTAACTAATCTTTCTTCTTTCTTTCTTTCTTTCTTTCTAACTAATCTTTCTTCTTTCTTTCTTTCTAACTAATCTTTCTTCTTTCTTTTTTTCTTTCTTTCTTTCTTTCTTTCTTTCTTTCTTTCTTTCTTTCTTTCTAACTAATCTTTCTTCTTTCTTTCTTTCTTTCTTTCTTTCTAACTAATTCTTTCTTTCTTTCTTTCTAACTAATCTTTCTTCTTTCTTTCTTTCTTTCTAACTAATATTTCTTCTTTCTTTCTTTCTTTCTTTCTAACTAATCTTTCTTTCTAACTAATTCTTTCTTTCTTTCTTTCTAACTAATCTTTCTTCTTTCTTTCTTTCTTTCTAACTAATATTTCTTCTTTCTTTCTTTCTTTCTTTCTAACTAATCTTTCTTCTTTCTTTCTTTCTTTCTTTCTTTTCTTTCTTTCTTTCTTTCTTTCTAACTAATATTTCTTCTTTCTTTCTTTCTTTCTTTCTTTCTTTCGAACTAATCTTTCTTTCTTTCTTTCTTTCTTTCTAACTAATCTTTCTTTCTAACTAATTCTTTCTTTCTTTCTTTCTAACTAATCTTTCTTCTTTCTTTCTTTCTTTCTTTCTTTCTTTCTAACTAATCTTTCTTCTTTCTTTCTTTCTAACTAATCTTTCTTTCTAACTAATTCTTTCTTTCTTTCTTTCTAACTAATCTTTCTTCTTTCTTTCTTTCTTTCTTTCTTTCTTTCTAACTAATCTTTCTTTCTTATTTAATTCTTTCTTTCTTTCTTTCTAACTAATCTTTCTTCTTTCTTTCTTTCTAGCTAATCTTTCTAAGCTAAGAAAGAAAGAAAGAAATATTAGTTAGAAAGAAAGAAAGAAAGAAAGAAAGAAAGAAAGAAGAAATATTAGTAAGAAAGAAAGATGAGTTAGAAAGAAAGAAAGAAAGAAAGAAGAAAGATTAGTTAGAAAGAAAGAAAGAAAGAAGAAAGATTAGTTAGAAAGAAAGAAGAAAGATTAGCTAGAAAGAAAGAAAGAAGAAAGATTAGTTAGAAAGAAAGAAAGAAAGAATTAGTTAGAAAGAAAGATTAGTTAGAAAGAAAGAAAGAAAGAAAGATTAGTTCGAAAGAAAGAAAGAAAGAAAGAAAGAAAGAAAGAAAGAAAGAAAGAAGAAATATTAGTTAGAAAGAAAGAAAGAAAGAAGAAATATTAGTTAGAAAGAAAGAAAGAAAGAAAGAAAGAAAGAAAGAAAGAAAGAAAGAAGAAAGATTAGTTAGAAAGAAAGAAAGAAAGAAAGAAGAAATATTAGTTAGAAAGAAAGAAAGAAAGAAGAAAGATTAGTTAGAAAGAAAGAAAGAAAGAAAGAAGAAAGATTAGTTAGAAAGAAAGAAAGATTAGTTAGAAAGAAAGAAAGAAAGAAGAAAGATTAGTTAGAAAGAAAGAAAGAAATAATTAGTTAGAAAGAAAGATTAGTTAGAAAGAAAGAAAGAAAGAAAGAAAGAAAGAAAGAAGAAAGATTAGTTAGAAAGAAAGAAAGAAAGAAAGAAAGAAAGAAAGAAAGAAAGAAGAAAGATTAGTTAGAAAGAAAGAAAGAAAGAAGAAAGATTAGTTAGAAAGAAAGAAAGAAAGAAAGAAGAAAGATTAGTTAGAAAGAAAGAAAGAAAAAGTAAAAAAGAAAGAAAGAAAGAAAGAAAGAAAGAAGAAAGATTAGTTAGAAAGAAAGAAGAAAGATTAGTTAGAAAGAAAGAAAGAAAGAAAGATTAGTTAGAAAGAAAGAAAGAAGAAATATCAGTTAGAAAGAAAGAAAGAAAGAAAGAAAGAAAGAAATATTAGTTAGAAAGAAAGAAAGAAAGAAAGAAAGAAAGAAAGAAGAAATATTAGTTAGAAAGAAAGAAAGAAAGAAAGAAAGAAAGAAGAAAGATTAGTTAGAAAGAAAGAAAGAAAGAATTAGTTAGAAAGAAAGATTAGTTAGAAAGAAAGAAAGAAAGAAAGAAAGAAAGAAAGAAAGAAAGAAAGAAAGAAAGAAAGAAAGAAGAAAGATTAGTTAGAAAGAAAGAAAGAAATAATTAGTTAGAAAGATTAGTTAGAAAGAAAGAAAGAAAGAAAGAAAGAAAGAAGAAAGATTAGTTAGAAAGAAAGAAAGAAAGAAAGAAAGAAAGAAAGAAAGAAAGAAAGAAGAAAGATTAGTTAGAAAGAAAGAAAGAAAGAAAGAAAGAAAGAAAGAAAGAAAGAAAGAAGAAAGATTAGTTAGAAAGAAAGAAAGAAAGAAGAAAGATTAGTTAGAAAGAAAGAAAGAAAGAAAGAAGAAAGATTAGTTAGAAAGAAAGAAAGAAAAAGTAAAAAAGAAAGAAAGAAAGAAAGAAAAGAAAGAAGAAAGATTAGTTAGAAAGAAAGAAGAAAGATTAGTTAGAAAGAAAGAAAGAAAGAAAGATTAGTTAGAAAGAAAGAAAGAAGAAATATCAGTTAGAAAGAAAGAAAGAAAGAAAGAAAGAAAGAAATATTAGTTAGAAAGAAAGAAAGAAAGAAAGAAAGAAAGAAAGAAAGAAAGAAGAAATATTAGTTAGAAAGAAAGAAAGAAAGAAAGAAAGAAAGAAGAAAGATTAGTTAGAAAGAAAGAAAGAAAGAATTAGTTAGAAAGAAAGATTAGTTAGAAAGAAAGAAAGAAAGAAAGAAAGAAAGAAAGAAAGAAAGAAAGAAAGAAAGAAAGAAGAAAGAAAGAAGAAAGATTAGTTAGAAAGAAAGAAAGAAATAATTAGTTAGAAAGATTAGTTAGAAAGAAAGAAAGAAAGAAAGAAAGAAAGAAGAAAGATTAGTTAGAAAGAAAGAAAGAAAGAAAGAAAGAAAGAAAGAAAGAAAGAAGAAAGATTAGTTAGAAAGAAAGAAACAAAGAAAGAAAGAAAGAAGAAATATTAGTTAGAAAGAAAGAAAGAAAGAAAGATTAGTTAGAAAGGAAGAAAGATTAGTTAGAAAGAAAGAAAGAAGAAATATTAGTTAGAAAGAAAGAAGAAATATTAGTTAGAAAGAAAGAAAGAAAGAAAGAAAGAAGAAAGATTAGTTAGAAAGAAAGAAAGAAAGAAAGAAAGAAAGAATGAAAGAAGAAAGATTAGTTAGAAAGAAAGAAAGAAAGAAGAAAGATTAGTTAGAAAGAAAGAAAGAAAGAAGAAAGATTAGTTAGAAAGAAAGAAAGAAAAAGAAAGAAAGAAAGAAAGAAAGAAAGAAGAAAGATTAGTTAGAAAGAAAGAAAGAAAGAAAGAAAGAAGAAAGATTAGTTAGAAAGAAAGAAAGAAAGAAATAAGAAAGATTAGTTAGAAAGAAAGAAAGAAAGAAGAAAGATTAGTTAGAAAGAAAGAAGAAAGATTAGCTAGAAAGAAAGAAAGAAAGAAGAAAGATTAGTTAGAAAGAAAGAAAGAAAGAAAGAAAGATTAGTTAGAAAGAAAGAAAGAAAGAAAGAAAGAAAGAAAGAAAGAAGAAAGATTAGTTAGAAAGAAAGAAAGAAAGAATTAGTTAGAAAGAAAGATTAGTTAGAAAGAAAGAAAGAAGAAAGAAAGAAGAAAGATTAGTTAGAAAGAAAGAAGAAAGATTAGCTAGAAAGAAAGAAAGAAATAAGAAAGATTAGTTAGAAAGAAAGAAGATTAGTTAGAAAGAAAGAAAGAAAGAAAGAAAGAAGAAAGAAGAAAGATTAGTTAGAAAGAAAGAAAGAATTAGTTAGAAAGAAAGATTAGTTAGAAAGAAAGAAAGAAAGAAGAAAGATTAGTTAGAAAGAAAGAAAGAAAGAAAGAAGAAAGATTAGTTAGAAGAAAGAAAGAAAAGAAAGAAAGAAAGAAAGATGAGTTAGAAAGAAAGAAAGAAGAAAGATTAGTTAGAAAGAAAGAAAGATTAGTTAGAAAGAAAGAAAGAAAGAAGAAAGATTAGTTAGAAAGAAAGAAAGAATTAGTTAGAAAGAAAGATTAGTTAGAAAGAAAGAAAGAAAGAAAGAAAGAAAGAAGAAAGATTAGTTAGAAAGAAAGAAAGAAAGAAAGAAAGAAAGAAAGAAAGAAAGAAGAAAGATTAGTTAGAAAGAAAGAAAGAAGAAAGATTAGTTAGAAAGAAAGAAAGAAAGAAAGAAGAAAGATTAGTTAGAAAGAAAGAAAGAAAAAGTAAAAAAGAAAGAAAGAAAGAAAGAAGAAAGATTAGTTAGAAAGAAAGAAGAAAGATTAGTTAGAAAGAAAGAAAGAAAGAAAGATTAGTTAGAAAGAAAGAAAGAAGAAATATCAGTTAGAAAGAAAGAAAGAAAGAAAGAAAGAAATATTAGTTAGAAAGAAAGAAAGAAAGAAAGAAAGAAAGAAAGAAAGAAAGAAGAAATATTAGTTAGAAAGAAAGAAAGAAAGAAAGAAAGAAAGAAAGAAAGAAGAAAGATTAGTTAGAAAGAAAGAAAGAAAGAATTAGTTAGAAAGAAAGATTAGTTAGAAAGAAAGAAAGAAAGAAAGAAAGAAAGAAAGAAAGAAAGAAAGATTAGTTAGAAAGAAAGAAAGAAATAATTAGTTAGAAAGATTAGTTAGAAAGAAAAAAAGAAAGAAAGAAAGAAGAAAGATTAGTAGAAAGAAAGAAAGAAAGAAAGAAAGAAAGAAAGAAAGAAGAAAGATTAGTTAGAAAGAAAGAAACAAAGAAAGAAAGAAAGAAGAAATATTAGTTAGAAAGAAAGAAAGAAAGAAAGAAAGATTAGTTAGAAAGGAAGAAAGATTAGTTAGAAAGAAAGAAAGAAGAAATATTAGTTAGAAAGAAAGAAGAAATATTAGTTAGAAAGAAAGAAAGAAAGAAAGAAAGAAAGAAAGAAAGAAAGAAAGAAAGAAAGAAGAAATATTAGTTAGAAAGAAAGAAAGAAAGAAAGAAAGAAAGAAAGAAAGAAAGAAGAAATATTAGTTAGAAAGAAAGAAAGAAAGAAAGAAAGAAAAAGAAAGAAAGAAAGAAAGAAAGAAAGAAGATTAGTTAGAAAGAAAGAAAGAAAGAATTAGTTAGAAAGAAAGATTAGTTAGAAAGAAAGAAAGAAAGAAAGAAAGAAAGAAAGAAAGAAAGAAAGAAAGAAAGAAGAAAGAATAGTTAGAAAGAAAGAAGAAAGATTAGTTAGAAAGAAAGAAAGAAAGAAGAAAGATTAGTTAGAAAGAAAGAAAGAAAAAGAAAGAAAGAAAGAAAGAAAGAAAGAAAGAAGAAAGATTAGTTAGAAAGAAAGAAAGAAAAAGTAAAAAAGAAAGAAAGAAAGAAAGAAAGAAAGAAGAAAGATTAGTTAGAAAGAAAGAAGAAAGATTAGTTAGAAAGAAAGAAAGAAAGAAAGATTAGTTAGAAAGAAAGAAAGAAGAAATATCAGTTAGAAAAAAAGAAAGAAAGAAATAAATATTAGTTAGAAAGAAAGAAAGAAAGAAAGAAAGAAAGAAAGAAAGAAAGAAAAAAGAAAGATTAGTTAGAAAGAAAGAAAAAAGATTAGCTAGAAAGAAAGAAAGAAAGAAGAAAGATTAGTTAGAAAGAAAGAAAGAAAGAATTAGTTAGAAAGAAAGATTAGTTAGAAAGAAAGAAAGAAAGAAAGAAGAAAGATTAGTTAGAAAGAAAGAAAGAAAGAAAGAAAGAAAGAAGAAAGATTAGTTAGAAAGAAAGAAAGAAAGAAGAAAGATTAGTTAGAAAGAAAGAAAGAAAGAAGAAAGATTAGTTAGAAAGAAAGAAAGAAAAAGAAAGAAAGAAAGAAAGAAAGAAAGAAAGAAAGAAAGAAGAAAGATTAGTTAGAAAGAAAGAAAGAAAGAAGAAAGATTAGTTAGAAAGAAAGAAAGAAAGAAATAAGAAAGATTAGTTAGAAAGAAAGAAAGAAAGAAGAAAGATTAGTTAGAAAGAAAGAAGAAAGATTAGCTAGAAAGAAAGAAAGAAAGAAGAAAGATTAGTTAGAAAGAAAGAAAGAAAGAAAGAAAGATTAGTTAGAAAGAAAGAAAGAAAGAAAGAAAGAAAGAAAGAAAGAAAGAAAGAAAGAAAGAAAGAAAGAAAGAAAGAAGAAAGATTAGTTAGAAAGAAAGAAAGAATTAGTTAGAAAGAAAGATTAGTTAGAAAGAAAGAAAGAAGAAAGAAAGAAGAAAGATTAGTTAGAAAGAAAGAAGAAAGATTAGCTAGAAAGAAAGAAAGAAATAAGAAAGATTAGTTAGAAAGAAAGAAAGAAAGATTAGTTAGAAAGAAAGAAAGAAAGAAAGAAGAAAGAAGAAAGATTAGTTAGAAAGAAAGAAAGAATTAGTTAGAAAGAAAGATTAGTTAGAAAGAAAGAAAGAAAGAAGAAAGATTAGTTAGAAAGAAAGAAAGAAAGAAAGAAGAAAGATTAGTTAGAAAGAAAGAAAGAAAAAGAAAGAAAGAAAGAAAGAAAGAAAGATGAGTTAGAAAGAAAGAAAGAAAGAAAGAAGAAAGATTAGTTAGAAAGAAAGAAAGAAAGAAGAAAGATTAGTTAGAAAGAAAGAAGAAAGATTAGCTAGAAAGAAAGAAAGAAGAAAGATTAGTTAGAAAGAAAGAAAGAAAGAATTAAATAAGAAAGAAAGATTAGTTAGAAAGAAAGAAAGAAAGAAAGAAAGAAAGAAAGAAAGAAAGAAAGAAAGAAAGAAAGAAGAAAGATTAGTTAGAAAGAAAGAAAGAAAGAATTAGTTAGAAAGAAAGATTAGTTAGAAAGAAAGAAAGAAAGAAAGATTAGTTCGAAAGAAAGAAAGAAAGAAAGAAAGAAAGAAAGAAAGAAAGAAAGAAAGAAATAAAGAAAGAAGAAATATTAGTTAGAAAGAA